>NC_057936.1:32002178-32302178 GCF_018555375.3 Anguilla rostrata
AGCCCCACCCCCATCACAGCGCATAATTACAAATCACTCTGGGCTCAGCTGTAGCTAGTGTGTGTGTGTGCAAGACGGCACACACACAAATGACTTTTTCCACCACTACTATAATATCACTGGTTCACAGTGGTTATTGGAGCAATCGTGACAAAACAAAAATAAGGTAAACACCCTAAATCCTTTGCTAGTAAACTGTCTGCAGACAGTTTCGTATCATTTTAAGTATCCGGCATTGTTCAGAGTGAATCACCTCACATAAGTGCCTTTCTTCTGTCTGCAACCTGTGCTCATATTACCGGTCTATTTTTAGCTTGAATCACACAATGAAATCCCATTTAATTTAGGAAGTGGTCAGAGGTACGTTGCTTTTTCGATGGTCTAGTGAGAAACACAGCTGCATGCAATGTCTCTTGTTATTCGAGGCCAGCTAATATGATCACTCCCTCAGCACCAGACTGAATTCATGTGATATAAGATAATATAAAAATGATAAAGACCTGCCAATATATCCACATTGACACATATGTCCAATATATCCACTGTGACACACTCGTGAAGCCTATGCTCTGTGAGATTGTTTAATGCATTTTTCACAGCTTTTGTTGATCATACGGCAGCATTTAGCTGGGATTATATTTTACTACTAACAGCATCCACTAATAGCATCTTCAACTTTATAAAGATAAACAGGCTTTTAGAAAGCCACAGATATGATTCAAATGTGATGAGCGAGCCTTTGCAAATAGCTATCTAATAAAACTGTGCAGTTCTTCAAAGCTTTGGATTATTCAAGCTGCATATAGTACAAATCTATTCAGGGTATATGGCAATTTAGTTGATTAAAATTAGTGAATTTCAGTACTTATGTACTTATTCTGTTCTCAAGGTAATCTTGACTTTGAGGCTGTTGTGTAATATTTTAAGCATGATATATTGCATGTATATACTGAATACATAACATCAGTTATGTTATTCTTGCCAGTTGATACTATTTGTAAATATAAGAAGCAAACTTGCAACAACAAGAATAACATAAATAAACTGGGTGTAGCTGTGCAGAATTCAAATCCAGTTTTACACAAATTAAATTAAGATCATGTTTCAATTTAAAGACCAGGAATGAAAGACATAAGGTTTGTAAATATTTAACCCTCTGTAATTAATGAAATAACATCCCCTACTCTGTTGCAAAGGATTAATCTACCATGCTTCCTGGTGGATGGTGAGCCTGTTACCTTGGTGACAGAATAAAAGGTCAAACCTAGTGTGTGCATTTGTGTGTGTGTGTGTGTGTGTGTGTGTTTAAGCATGCATGTTCATACATGTGTGTGTGTGTGTGTGTGTGTGCATGTGTGTCTGGTCCATGTGTATATGTGTGTGCATACATATGTGTGCATGTGTGTGTGCTTGGGTGTGCATGTTTGTGTGTGTGTGTGTGTGTGTGTGTGAGAGATGGGAAGGGACTTACTCAAATGTTCATAGACTTACGAATCTGACATGACAATACCATGAAAAACAGACCATGGTGATGCCATTATTGGCACACAAATACAAAGCAGCCAAATGAATGTGCTGGTTATTTCTATTAGATATGTACTAATTGCAGAACTACATGTGAAAACATAAGAATGCAGTCCATAATTGCTCTGTGGTTAGGATTCTGTGTAAAATACTAATACAGCATTTCTCTTTTATTTTAGTGTATAAAAACTGAAGCACATACACAACGGAATTCATTTCAGGGGGTGAGCAGTGGAATCTGATTGGTCAGTCACTGGCAGTTGTAGGGAGGCTGTGGGATTAAGGCCCACCAACTGAAAGGCCAGGCCTGTACGAATTTAGCAGTACATCATTACCGACCACTGCAGTTCCTCAAAATTAAAGTGCCCCCTGTGGACCCACTTTTAAATAGTACCTCTCTCTGAACCCAACCCCAAATTCTCCAAGGCCTCATGTGCTATGAACCTATCCAGTGGAATCCTAAAAACATAGACCTAGAACAAGACGCAGGGCAGGATTACCCAGGTAAGGTGAAATCTTACAGTTACACATTTGCAAGCCTTGAGTTTTCTAAACTGTGTGAGGTGATTAAAATTATTCACATTTTTTATTGTAGTTCCCAGTTTTCCAGCTTTACTCAGTTTAAGTTTGTCTTAAGATAAATCTTAGTGAACAATTTGACTTAATCCTTTGAGTAGCACATCTTGGGCAAAGTGGCTTTCATCAAGTATTAAAAGCTACATTCAATAAAATCCAAAATGACTCCATGGCCACTGTCCACTTACTAATCCGAATAATTTTCATCATTTTAATAATGTGCACAAAAGTGTGGGTGTAAAACATTTTTTGATCTGCATCATTAAATCATTTGCATCAATTCATAGAATATTATGTTTTTTTCATTTTCCTGGAATGTAAAAATCAGTTTTAACCACGCTGAAACATATAAAATGTATGCTCACAAAAGGAGCTGTTTCTACTGTTTTCACCCTCTTTTGTTCTAAAAGGCAGCTGCATTTGTATATAAAATGATATACGAAAGTAAAATGTGTTTTGCAACTGAAAGCAAGAAATGGAGCAGCTCCGATTGTACATCAAAATATTAATTATTCAGAGGTTTTCAGTCTAAATAAAAATTTCTGTCTCAAGAAAGCAGTGGTTTCCTATTAGAGTTACACTGTGTCCAGTTCTGTAGGGTAGTGGCTAAAGCACTGATGAGTTCCAGCTTGAAATGTCGTACCCTTGAGCATGGTGAGTTCAGCTGGGCCAACAAAAAAGCAGCGATAACAGCCTACAGAATGAGTAAGGTTTGAATTGTAGGCATTCTACTGTCTACTGAAAGTTACCCTGACTCAAGTCTTCTGCCAACCAAATGGACTGTGCGAATAAATGCAATGTTACAGCAACTCTAAGTATCTTCCTCATTCTGTCGTGTTGTGCTACATCCTGTCCTTCTTAACAGCAAAAGCAGAATTGCAAATGTGATGCAACTTTATATTCTTGAGGCCACGCAGGAAAAATAGCAAATCCTCCGCACAAGATTACGCTTTCCCAGTGCAACGCTGGGGTCAGCAGAACCATTTATAGAATAAATGCTGTCTGCTGTAAGAGACATGTTTCTGACACAAGCTTTATCTGTTCCCCAGCTCTGCGAACACCAGGCAAACTCCCAGAATCACGTGCACGGAAGGCAGCTGCATGTCCCCGGTTCCTAAACACGACATAATCACAACGGCTCCATATCCTTCCTTTCAGTTGAGCTGTGCGCCATAATTTCCATCTTTTCTCTCCTCCTCCTCCTCCTCTTAAGGACGACGGGACTGTTTTCTAAAACTTCAGTGCGAGTTGTCAGGGGAAGCCAGGCACATAAAACTCAGTTCAACAGATGCTGGTGCGAGTAGCACTATCTCAGTCAAACATTACGGGTCAAATGCTGCCCGGCACATTTCCTATTCAGTTCCTTCCTCATATCTCCTCCCAACTGCTTGATGTGGCCTCATGCAGTGGGTGCCTCTATTTAGCCTACTTTGCGGTAACCAGCTTTTTAAAACTACAGTTTGAAACTTTAGGTCTTACGATCTACACCTGTGTTGTTGCCATCTTGCCACTGGAATGATACTCAAACGTCAGTTGTGATGCTACATGTTTCACTTATTCTACTGAGGGAATTAAAAATGTTAAATCACACCTGACCTGATCAGTGTGAACCACAGAGTGGGTCAATTCTCAGCAAACCCCCTTTTTAATCACCACCCGCCCAGACCTCAGCTGCCAACAAATCAAATCTTTGACCCTCTTACCCCTACAAAATGACATACACAACACAACAAACCAATGGAGAATTCTTAATGCCAGATGGCTGCTAGCACGGGGCCGTGTTTTCTTTTTCAAATCTTGTTGATGTATTGGGCAAACTAGGTCCTTTTGAGAAAGGGGTTATTCTTCTGCCGGTGCCATTACAAGCATCCAGTAGCACGTGGGAGCCTTTACATGTGTCTACAGAGAGCATGCTAAATGGGAAAGTAAACCTGGCAACATAACCTACGTGATCCACGAGATGGCAAAAAGACAACTCAACATCACACAGCTGCAGATGTGAAGGTGTGAATCCCCAATGTGAGGGTTTACTAATACCTTGGCGTTCTGTATGTGTATAAACGATAGAACTTTAGTCATATCGCTGCCATTCGCTTCTCGGGAGCAACATGGAAATGCACTCTTTCTCAAAGCAGATTATTCTCAATGAGTCATTTACGCGTTGCTCTGTGGTTCCGAGGTTGGAAGGCAGCTTACACAACTTCTCTTCTTCTCTTTTTCTTTTTCTGAAAAGCAGGTTTTGACTCATTCCTGCACCTGTTGCAGCTTCCTCTGCCTCGTTAAATGTTCCAGTGAAAAAGAGCAGCCTGCTCTCTGCTCTGCCTCATCGTGAGTGTCTTCAAAAACGATCCACGGTGTGCTGATACTAAAAATGCGTCCACTTTTTACTATGCGACCTCCGCTCAGGCGTGCTTCCTCTTAAAGGGCACTCAGGCGAGATTACGACAAGCGACGAGCCCATTCCATTAAGCAGTTCCATCTCTTCACCCCTTCCCCTTCAAAAGATGCAATCAAATGTCTGACAACCCGATTGTGGCGGCTGACCTTCACTGACAAGACCACTAATAGAACGCTATAAATCACAACAGAGGCAAATGTATTGTGTATTAATTATACAGCTAATGCAGTGAAGGAGTCCTTTGCTTCGAGGCCCCATTAAATCCTTTGGGGTGAGCCAAATGAGGTCCAGACAGTATCTTTGTGTCAGGCCTTTTCAGGCCTTTGTCTTCCCTCTGCCCCCCGGGTGAGGCTTGTCTGCACCCCATGTGTTGTAATGGGCAGATGATAAAATAGCAGTCTCTGGCTTCATGAATAATTCACCATAGAATTTGTATTTCATCTCGTAGTTATGTAAATTTCACCTCAATGCTGAAAGCTGGATGTTGTTGTTTTTTTTTTTACTGTGATAATTCCAAATTAAACAGCATTAATCTATACTATTTTTAATGTTCACATAATTCAAAATGCAGCCTGTCCTACAGTTGACCAACACATTTACTCTTCAATACGTGCAGCACCCAACATTTGAATTCAACTTATTTTGTCAGTCATGCTGACCCATTATCTCTGTTAATTTAGAAGTTGGAATTATTCAGTGTGACAAAATACTTCTGCCCAGCTATATATCACAACCAAAACCATGTGACCACAATGGATATCTTCTGGCCATTACCACAGCTGGATGACACCAAATTCGGCCATTCACCTTCAGTAATAGCAATTATTTTCTCTAGGTATAACCCCATTTTCTAGTTTAAAAAATATTTTACATGACTCCTCCGTCCAGCATCCTTATTTTTCACAGACATCACCTCCAGGATGATAAGCCACAATTTTGTTCTGGACATTAAAACAATACGTATTGCATTAACAAAAACTGTTTCCAGCTGTGCTCTACACAAAGCATGAACCGCTTGAGAACACTTAAAAACAATAAATTAGTATAGCAAAAGCCAGAACTATTGACTTTTGCATATTCAAAACTGTTATGTGATGGCCTTTATTGGAAAACTGCACTTGCTTGCTTTATATAAACACACTGACAAAGCGGGCCTGTTTATTAATTGGCTGTGTTTCATTCATTGGGTTTGTCACATGGCATGGTACATCATGGCACAACGTGCCATTGAGGGTTGTGTGTGGACCACTGGGTATCACACAGAATGGCCCGGGTCAGTATGAATGCTTGACTGTGAGCTGTGACTGAGCCCCCAGAAATGAGCCCATCCAATGTACCACAAAACAGTGAAGCCTCGTGTACCCTGAGTAGATTTAGAATGATCTGCAATGTGGCACATCCTTCCGGCCTCTTGCCCAGCACCTTGAGTTACTGTTGTCCCCCATGATATGAGATCTTTCCATATTAATCAAAAATAAACTTATAAACTGGAATTATAATATTGTTGAAAGCCGTAAGGTGAGACAAACCAAAAGTTTCTATGGTATGTTTAGTAAAGGATTATTCATGAGTAAACTGATGTATTAGGAGATGTCAGGGAGAAAAAGGCTCAATATGGAATTTCACCACAACACAGCACTGACTGAAGTTTCCCCTTGCTGCTGGAATACACCCTTCGTACACTCTCTCAAGTTATGCTATGACTTGCCCTGAATGATTATATTAACATTACAAAAAAAAAGACTGCTCATTATTTATGTTTGTTTAACTACGAGTCTTTACACAATGGCTACATATTTCACAATTTCAGCGAGTTCCACAAGCCCTGTATATTATGTCCAACTTAAAACAAGAAAACGGATTGAACATACATTAGCAATGTTAAAGTATACTAGCAAAAACACTACCATTTAAATAATATGAAGAACACTTCCCTATTGCCATACGACCGTACTGAATATCATATTGGCTAATACTGACATAGTTAAAGTGCTTGTGTTTAGGGAGTCTAGATCGCAAACTGTCTTGCTGCATAGTCTGACCTACACTTTAGCAAACTTTATAGGGGTAGAAATGCAAGGACTAACAATTCAGTTCATAAGCGAACAGCAGGTTTGTTCTCAGTTATTTTTAACAACCTGCATTTCCACCTGACGTTATGGCTCTCATTACCTGTAGAGGGCAGAAGCGCTTGAGATAACGGTACACTTTTGTTTCACTAATACTAATAATGCAACTTCCTTGACTGAAAAATGAAAACCAGACTCATTTAGTGCTAGATGAAGACCGTATTTAGTTAATGCTTAAATCTGGTCAGTCCTCGCTTATAGGCCTATTTACCGTTGCTTTCCATTTGAGAAACGTTAGCTTTGAAGAGTATGTTACCCGATCGTTCGTGCAAACAGGGCTATATTTGACTTAAACAGAACAAGTTTTAATAGGCCCAGTCAACACAATCACATACCTGTGACATCTGTGGCCTCAAGTTGATCTCCTTCAAATTTATGGACTGCGGTCTCAAATTGTTGAGAAGCTGGCACAGGAGGACCCCATCCCGGAGGGTCTGTGCTAAGTCGAATACCTGAGCTGACTCCCATGTTACTCGATGGGTCGGTGGAAGCACCTTGCAATTGATCAGCCACAGCGCGCATTGCCTCCAGTACTCCATAGTGTTTTAGTCAAGCTAAATATACAAAATTTATACCACTCTACAAGTTTATCAATTATTATTTCTTTGAAAGCAGACCTAATCAAAACAGACCTCTGTTATGAGAGACCCGTGCCTAATAATCCGCCTACAGGGAAAGTAAAACTCGGAAGCAAGATTCGATTCCACTTCCCACTTTTGCATCGCCGAAGTGTACGTGTACACTATACATCGTTGAAAGCTTCACACACGATTACAAAGCAGTGCCGCTATGACATCTTGCACTGCTCACTCGCTCCCTCTCTCTCTCCGCTCTGTTGCTGCCTTCTCTTCCGCCTGCTACTCATATGTTCCGAACAGACAGACACCGCCTCCTTTGAAGTGCTGTATCCACGAGAGCGTGAAAGCAGCTACTGTTTCTGTAAACGCCTAACTGAACAATCGGCGATTTCACGGGAAAAGCATCATCACTGTAAACATATTAATCGACGTTATTTATAATGCCTCTCCGTGTGCGCGGTGTTTACAATTGTTTACATTTCTGATTTAGACATCTTTCAGAGTATTCCAGGGGACTGATGAATAATTGATCAAAATGGGGGAACACAACGTGATGTCTTTCAATCATCTATATGATACGATAGGTGTTCGTAGCGTTTAAAGGGACGCGATAGCATGCGGATCAAATCGCCTACTGCTGGTGGCTTGATAACATAGGCAGGTTATTCAGAGGGGACATAAAATTAAAGTTGTATGTTCCATATTTGGCAACTTCCTTCAAATTATGGAAATGAAAGCCTCTTTGAACCTTTGTTATGGAGAGCAGATTTGCCCTCTGTTACTGAATGCAGGCTTTTGTTATTGTGGAAGAGTAGTTACTCTTCAAACCGGGGTGAAATTGCAGGATGCAATATCATGAAACCCATTGTAGATGTTATCCTGCAACAATAGCTATATTTTCCCATACCAGAAATGAACTGAATTAATAACTATAAACATCAGTGAACAAGTTTAGCTACCACTTTTATAGAGAAGTGGTTACATTACATTACAGGCATTTAGCAGACGCTCTTATCCAGAGCGACTTACACAACTTTTACATAGCATTTTACATTGTATCCATTTATACAGCTGGATATATACTGAAGCAATTTCGGTTAAGTACCTTGCTCAAGGGTACAACGGTAGTGTCCTACCCGGGAATCGAACCTACGACCTTTCGGTTACAAGCCCAGTTCCTTACCCACTGTGCTACACTCCGTCCAAAAGAGGTGGTTAGAGGTGACTAGTTACACAAAGCTGTACCCATCGATCATCTCTTTTGTTCCCAGAAGGCATAAAAGCACAAATAGTGGGGGCTGTTGGATGAACAGTAGAATGGGCATGTCAGAGTTTGGCTTCAGCTTTCCACTGTACTTTTCTGCAAGCCCATAAAATCCACTCAAACTGTTTCACGGGGGGATTGTGTGGGAGGGGGAATCCCTCCTGTGCCCTTCTCTGCAAGGCACCAGCCCCTGAAAAGCTTGCATTACTCGAGGATTAAACTGGCCTCTGCCAGAGGCCTGTTGGAGGAGAGCAGAGTAGGTTAAATTAATGGCTCCTCGCTGCAGGGAAACTGAAAATTCCAATCAGCTTCTTCATTGTGTAAGGTGTTGAAATGAAGTGAAAATTAACATGTCCGTGACACTGCTCTTGTGTATTTGTATTTCTGGAGTCCTTGTATTGTTTTCCTTCATTTTAACTCACACATATATTTGTGCATGCAAGCAAAACACTTAATGGCAGAGAATCAGACTTCTGTCATTTTGGATGGGTACATATAATTGCACTGAGTAATGCTCTGTCGAATCAGTTGAGCATGTAATTGGTGGAATTATGAGTGATGGATTCTACAATGTCTCACTAATTCCAAAGACACATTTTTTACAAGTATAATCCGGTGTATTGGAGGCAGTTTTTGTGCTTCTATCACAGTGAAAATTCAAATGCCCATAAGAAAATTAATAAACTTATAAAAATAGTTCTCATTAAGATCCAAGATTAAGGCTGACTTTTTTCGTAATTTAAATGTCATCATGTTGAACATGTCTCGATTGAGGAGAATTTGCACATGAAAAAAACATCTAAAATCAGAACCCACTTCTGAAGTTCAGGGACATCCATGAATCATCAAGTGTTTATACTTTCTGTTGTCAAGTTATGCTGCAGTGATTTATATGCTTGCCATTGTTTTTAACTTGTAATATCAGTATCATCAGATGTGTGCTTGTTTATTTGTTTCCAAAGAGGTCCACATTCCAATGAAGTATTTTTAGGCAAGCTTTCATGTGCTATCCTCTAGGTTCAAATATACATGCTGTTGTGCTTACGTTTATGTATGTATATTAACAAAGAACATAAAATCAAATCCAACACTCAAGTTGAATTTTGCATTGTGAGAGTTTAATCATTCTTATTAGCATTCTTATGAGAAATGCCCATTATACCTCTTATCTAACATTTTAACTAGTGTGCATTGTTTGCATTATATGTGACATGAAAATTATTTTTTAAACCTTTGTCTTATCCTTTTTTCTAGGAAATGCAGATATGTAAGCTTGTCCTGAAATTCTCAGAGTTTTCATATTAATCAAGTAGGCTACCTTGCACCACAATGATGCTGCTGTAATTGACACTCATATGTTGAGGAAATAACTGCACAAAGTAAAAATTATTTAATAATACCGTAGACAGTGTGAACAAATATTGTAAAATACATTAATCACATACGTTAATTGTTTCTTACAGATTTTTAGTATATCTTTTCTGAATTTCATTTTTTTTAGAAAGAATCTGTGGATTTACAATATGATCTCTGAATTGTGCTTCAACACATTTGTACATTTTTAAAGCACATCCCATTTACCACAAGCGCATCATTTACCAACTGTAGTAGTACAATAGAGTCCCCAAATTAAGTTATCACATGTCCAATTATAAATTGGACAACTGAAATTAGAAAATATAACAATGGTCAGCTTCTCCTTTTAATTCACTCTTCATGTTTGAAAAAGACTGAGTGACCCTAAGCTCCTTATACTGCTGACAACAGCATTTAGAAAAATATGATGAAGCAAATAACTTAACAGTAGACAGCTGGCTTGCTGTAGTGATGGCAGGCAATGCAAGAGCAGAGCAGATAAAGAGTAATCTGGCCAGCATCCAGTCTCTGTTTTTCATCTCCAAGCTTCTGTTTCAGCTATCTCTGAGAGCCCACTGTGGGGGAGAGGACCGAGCAAGGCCCATCACTCTACCAAAATTATTCCCACTCTTTTAGTACACAGTTACACACATTCAAAAAAAAGGGCACTTAAGGTTAACAAGACCAGTTTTTCACAAATTATGACACGTGACAGACTTGTATTACGCTTTAAAATGCATGGTCCTCTTTAAAAGATAGGAAAATTCAACTGCCATTTTCATTGTCATTATTTTTATTATTACAGTAAAACCTTGGCGATATGAACACTTTGGCTATCGGGTTTGTTTGGATGTCCAAAGCATTCCAAACTTTGAAATTGAACTCAAAATTATTATTATTATTATTATTATTATTATTATTATTATTATTATTATTATTATTATTATTATAGTATAGTATTCTAATATAGTGTATATACTGTATGGTAGTCATAATAGCAAAAGTTAAGTTCATGCTGTAAATAAATACATATCCATTTCACTTTTTGCATTAGACATTCTTTTTAAATTACAGCTTGAGGACTAATAAAGTGATACTATGCTTGAAGCTACAGTCCTGAGAGGGTGAATAACATTTGGAAACCTTCTCTGGATTTGTGATTTATCAAAGGGAAGATGAAGGAAACCTGCCGAGGCAGGCCAGCACAGGAAGGAAGAGGAGAGCGCAATGTGTTTGTGGTCAGCTTCTATCTTCCCTTCCCCCCACCGCTATTTTAAAGTCTTGGCATAAGTTGGCACGCCCCACTGTGCTGCCAGATGATCAAAAGCTTAAACCCAAGCTCTTTGCCCGAAGTGTATGAGCTCAGTGACATCGATCATCATTCCACCAATCAAATCACCATTTGCTCAGTATATTGTGGTGGTAATTTGTCATTTTATAGCTGCACTGACAGTGAAATTTCATCTTGGGATGACAGCTCATGTCTTTACAATTCTGCAAAACATCCTGAATTACGGCAAGCCGATTAATCTCACTTTTTTATATCAATAAATCAATTTAAATTAGAGATAATTAGAATTTTTGATATTAAGATTACATTTGAACTAGTTAAAATAGTAATTCTTAATATTAAGAATTCAATTTCAACTAGTTATAATGTTAATGAGTTTCATTTAGATGTGTGAATGAAGGTGGGGTAATATTTGCATTTTGACGTTCTTAAAGGGACAGGCACTAAAAGGGAAAAACACTGAAAAATCAAATTATTATGAACGATAAAGCCAACAATAATTCTATGATAACCTGGGAAGAGTGCAAGAGATTGTGGAATAGCTTTATAATTATACCTTCATAATTATGGCTTTTAAATGCAGAGTTAAACATGCAAATATGTTGCATGCTCTCAGAGTTGTACTGATGTCTCGCTTTTTGTGTAGATGGGAGGCAAAAATAACTAGTGCCACTGGATGGCGTAATTTGGTAAATACATTCTCACTTTACCACAAATGCATTAATGTGAAATTAATTCATATTGATTAGTCTGCGGAGCCAGTCTACGGAGTCTAAGGTGAAAAAAATATATGGCGGCAGTGTAGTATAATGGGTAAGGAGTTGGTCTTGTAACCTAAAGATTGCAGGTCCCCGCTAGGACACTGTCGTTGTACGCTTGAGCAAGGTACTTAACCAGTATTGCTTCAGTATATATCCAGCTGTATAAATGGATGCAATGTAAATGCTGTGTAAAAGTTGTGTAAGTCACTCTATGTCTGCTAAATGCCTGTAATGTAATGTAATATATCTCAACGTGGAAATTCAGGAGTATCTGCAGGCCAGAGTATGAGGCATGTTGCAAGCAAAAGGGGTGTGTCGAAAGCAAAAAGAGGCGTGTCAATAGTATGTTTCTATTGGCCAATAATTTGGAACGTTACCCATGCTATCCGATCCAAATAATTCTCCAGAGACGTAAGGCACATCAGACGCATTTCCTGTGTGCAACTCAAAACTATATATTTTTTAGAATCGGTGGAATCATGGAGAACCGCTACATTTATACCAAACAAATGATGTTAAGACATGCAAACCTTCAGCTACCAATAACTTTAGTTCATTGTTAGCAATGCTTGAAGTGGAATAAAAACTCCAGACTATTTTTTAATGCCACTAAAGTAATGTACAGACAAGGTGGGAAACAGCCACAAAAAGAAAAGATGAAACCAGGGGCACATAAATTGAAAAACAAATTGAAAACACAACTTTATTGGTGACAATGAGCTAGCAGATTATTAGTTTTGTCATTGAACGATATCAACTAACAACTGAGAAAGAGTCGAATGAGTCTGATTTTCATGGAAGCAGCAACGTCCTTGCCTGGATCATTCTGAACCCGAATCGCCATATTTGTATTATCGTTTTCTCGCCAGAAAAAAAATACTATAATGCACACATGGCGATTCAGGGTCTGAATCCAGGCCACGTCATGTGTTTTCACCAATATAACTGAAATATAATTATTTAACTGTTATTTTTTCATGTGGCGGGTAACCTTATTGTGATGAGCCGCCACAGTAAAATTCATAGGCGACTGCAGCAAGGCTATGGGAAACACTGACCATTGAACCTTGATTGTTTGGATTGGGCCAGGCCTATGCAAAAATAATTTGCCTTTTATTTACATGTCTATTCCTAATATCAATCATTTAATTTATACTAGTTAAAATTATATTTTATTCAAGCTGTGACTAGCTAAAATTTAATTATTGAGTTCAAGTTGGATAAAAGCTTAAACGGCCTGCCATACTGCATTGTTTGTCACAGTATAGAGATAATTTAAAAGAATATTAGTTTGGTGTAAGAGTATTCTTATTTTCTTGGGACTGGGACAATTATTAAATACAAATTTAGATGTTACATTACATTACATTACATGTAGATGTAAGTTTAATTTCAACAGAACCATGATATAGGTTTTCAGAATTACATCAATCTCAAGATGTCTGTATTTTGGATTTAAACAAGCGCAAATCCGCAATTGCTGCGACCGCACACGCGCATGCATCCATGTGTGCATGCATCCATGCACACACCCTCACACAAACATGTAACCTCTTCTTTGGTTCATGACCAACCTTTCCACAAAATCTTGTGCAAATCTGCGAATCCATTCAGGAGTTATGCGCCTTTTTGTGATAGCCCACACCCATCACCATGCCCCCTCACACACCCTCACACAAACACGTGACCTCTTCTTTGGCTCATGAACAACCTTTCCACAAAATCTTGTGCAAATCTGTTAATCCATTCAGGAGTTATGCGCCTTTTTGTGATAGGCCACGCCCATCGCCACACCCCCTCACACACCCTCACACAAACACGTGACCTCTTCATTGGCTCATGACCAACCTTTCCACAAAATCTTGTGCAAATCTGTCAATCCATTTGGGTGTTATACGCCTTTTCGCGATAGGCCACACCCATCACCACACCCCCTCACACACCCTCACACAAACACGTGACCTCTTCTTTGGCTCATGGCCAACCTTTCCACAAAATCTTGTGCAAATCTGTGAATCTATTTGGGAGTTATGCGCCTTTTTGTGATAGGCCACTCCCATCGCCACGCCCCCTCTTTGTCAATCGGCCTTGAAAGTTACTCAGCTCTACCTTCGGTCATGACCAACATCCATGCCAAATTTCAGCCTCCTGGGGCGAAAACTGTGGCCGCTACAGGGTGGGACACTTTTTGTGTTTACAGGGTGACATAGCTCAGGAGGTAAGAGCGGTTGTCTGGCAGTTGGAGGGCTTCCGGTTCGATCCCCTGCACCGGGCGTGTTGAAGTGTCCCTAAGCAAGACACCTAACCCCTAATTGCTCCCAACGAGCTGATTGGTACCTTTCATGGCAGCCATTGGTGTGTGTGTGTGAATGGGTGAATGAGAGGCATCAATTGTAAAGCACTTTGGATAAAAGTGCTTTATAAATGCAGTCCATTTACATTACCATTTACCATTTTTGACCAACAGACAGAGCTATAGAGCTGCGGGCGCAGCTAATAATAAATATGTGACTGCAGTGCAGGGTCAATCTCACAGTGTTTCTTTCTCTTTTTTTTTTTTTTTTGTTTGTTTTGGAACTTGAATAAATATGTGATTGTCGGTTAGATTAAATGAATGGCTTTTGAGTTCTTTACTACTGGTGCATTCATATTTTTATGTTAGAATCTGTGTCTTGTTATTTTTGATATTTGTCATTTTTGAACTTATGAAGTTTTTCAGCATTAACTTCATATTAATTTTATCACAACATTACTATTGATATCACATCGTCATACACAGAACACAACATCAGCAGCTTTTCAGAATTTCATTGATTTTATGAAAATAAACACACATTGATTGTAACCTACTGTTCAGTCGAAATCTCAACAGACTGATATGCCCAGAACAGGACCGAAATGAATGTTTAGCAAGCACAACAGTTTGACTCTTGCCAATTGAACTAGTCCATCAAAGCAATGATTTTGTCCGCTAACAATAGCACTGTCGATTAGTCAAGAAAATGCGAATTCACAGCCCCAAAAGCGTAAACTTCTCAGCCAAACGGCATAGAAAACGAGGCTACTGCAACTAATGGAAGACCAGATGGCTAATCGTAGTTGAATAAATTCCCGTTAGCTGCATATTTTTGCATACTAAAAAGCGATAAAACCATACGGAATTTCAGAGAATAAAACAACATCATCCAGAAGGCATTGCTCTATAACGCTGCCAGGTTTCCGTAATTTTTCGGAATTAATCGGTAGAACTCGAGGGGACCGCTTTGTGAAATACAGTAATAGAATTAAATGACGCCGTATGCTTATCGTGCACAAGCGAAAGTAAATTTTTACGTTTGAATAGCTGACTGAAGTTGCTGAACCACTAGATGAATCGAGTCGGTGATAAGCCTATCAGGTAGCTCTGCATACTGTGCCGACACCAGTGGAGTGTGACAAGATGTTTAACAGGAGCTACTTCATGGGATAGTGCATTGTTAAAAGAGGGTCTGCTGTGGCCGAGGCCTATATAGTAGCTACTACTACTACTACTACTACTACTACTACTACTACTACTACTACTAATAATAATAACAATAATAATAATAATAATAATAATAATAATAATAATAATAATGACAGCAAGAAATAGCAACAATAATTTGTTTTCGATTATAAATTAATGGATTTATGCGTTTACTGAAAATTACAAAAAGCTGAAATATTCTAATATTTTTGTTAACGATTGGTTAAACTATAGGCTAGCCTACATATAGTATTATTTGACGACTTCCATATTTGGACGACATCCAGATGTAGAAGAGGGCGTGTATAATGGTTGTGGTCTGAGATACCAAAGGAGTACGTAGTAACATCTAGGCGATGTTCAGTAACAAGTTATACTTTCATAATGTCCGAGTGAGAAACTCCATAGGAGAGTGGTCTGAGCTCGACTAGAATGCAAGGTAGGAATGCCTTTACACTGGCTTTTTTATTTAGCCTAGTTGGCTTACTCCAAACAGCATAGTTTCGTTTCTGAACATAGTCATACCGCTGAATTAAATGGGTTTCTTAACAGCTACAGCTACCTGGCAGTCTTACATTTTTTTTGCAAGGCTGCCTTATTTGCGACAGTTACCCAACCAGTTTTGTACGAGCGTGAATGTACTTGATATTATGACAGTAACTTTTATTGTGTACTGATGTACAATATTAACCGTAGAGCTATTGACACACTTATCAGCTGTTGATAATTAACCAAATGGTACTGTACGCAAATAAGCAATGCATCTAGCAGTTTAAGACAGTAGGTAACTGGTAATTGATGTTTGCAGCCTATGTATCTCATTTTCCAACTCTTTTAGGTTCATGATGACAAGTACACGGTATTTTTCTAAGCGGTTTTTAACGGCTTACTTATGCAATTTTATGCTGATTGTTTACTGGGGTGACTGCAGATGGCAGTGGTTCTGGCTGACAGAATTGTTGGGGCGATTATTGGAGCAGCTGTAGCAGATGCGGCAGGTAGGCTATGCTACAGGTGGTACATTATAACCTGGCTGAAATTTAAATGTACGATTCTTGTAAAACTGGAGTTCAGAGCATCCCTCTTTATCAACGGAGCACATGTTCTTCTGAACCTCAGATAAGCAATGAAATTTGGGCGTTGCCTCAGCTTGCATAACTTGCTTACCATTCTGTTTTCTACTGCTTGTGTAAGTCATTTTTTGTGTGAAACATTCTTCTTAGAAGCTAGAGTCATTTGTAGGCTACTGTGTAATCTGTCAAAGCCTGTCATGTTAAGTGTGATAAATTGCAGTGGGTCTGCACTCAGGTAAATGCTCTCACAATGTGCAGAAGCATTAGTGATCATTGCAACGTGGGGCATGTGTGTTCATCTATAATATGCCTATTTTGCAGACTACAATGTAATATTGGTCCTTTTCTCCATGATCTGCACTTGCAGCACAGCCACTCCATTGGATATACAACCCCGAGAAGCTTAGCACCATATTGGCACAAGAAGGGCCCTGCCCAGAGTTCCGTCCTCAGTCTGCTAACCCTTTCTACCGGAGGGAGACTGGTCAGCAAACATGTTATGGTGACCAGGCATTTGTGCTTTTGGAGTCTTTGTGTGAATGCAGAGGTAAAAACCCGCTTTGTTCTAAACCCTCTGGGCCCATGCTCTCAGTATGAAATGTGAACATGAAACATGGTAATTGTGAAACATTAGGTGAACACTGCATTTGCAGGGTCAGTGTGTTTACTTTGATATTGGCAGAGCTAGGATAAATGTTATTCTTTGATTGCAAACAGCTGCTAGTTTGCATGACTGCTTAATGTACATTTTAATGCTACCTTTTTAAATAGTGTAGTAGTTAAGTGACAGACCATATGTTTTGTGTGCCATTTCATCAGGTCTAGATGTGGGGGATCTACAGCAGCGTACTTACAAATTTTTTGGCCCAGGATCAGAATATGACACTCCTGTCAATGACCCTTACAGGGCCAGAGGAGGTAAGCCTGACACTTCCACAGATAAATGTGTGAATTTTTTAAATCATCATAGCAGTGTTCTGACTGATAAACAAGATGCTTAACTATGTTCTGAAAAAAAAAATATTATTATTATTATTATTATTATTATTATTATTATTATTATTATTATTAAGCATTTATGTAAATATTCTTATTTAATCACTATAAGGTCCAAGAGTCCAGTTACCCATTGAGGGCCCCTGGAGACATGCAAGCCTCAAGAGCTTCCTAAAAAATATGGATGCGGGCAAGACAGAGACTGGTAACTGCGCAAGTACAACATGAGTAACTAGGTTTATTTATGGTACAGGAACTGGCTATAAATTGGGTTTATACAAAAAAATGGCCATTGTTGGTTAAAATCTACAGTTTTACCCCTGAGGATATTTCACTTGATTGTAGAGGGGCACTTGGAATCAAGTTAAGTAGTCAAGGAAAGATCATGAAGGAACAGAAATTATATAAGGGATGGCAGTGAAGTATAATGGTTAAGAGACCTGAGCTTGTAACAAGTACTAGTTATGTAGTATTAATTTATACCATTGAATATGCACTAAAGCAATTCATGTGGTACACCTTGCTCGAAATACAACAAAACTTAACATGAGATGTCCTTTGTAAGATGTCCTTTTTTGTATTCAGTGTTCTTTTCCTTAGATGTATTTTTTGTATCTGTACAATATTTTTTCAATATCAAAGTGTGTCTTTCCCCCTTAGGATGTGACATAGACAATCAGATTGACGGGATCGCAAAATTGGCTCCAGTTGTGGCCCTGTATGCTGGGAAACCAGAAATGTTGGAAAAGGTTGAGGCTGCCATCCGTGTCACACAGAACAATGACCTGTGCGTGGTGGTGACACTGGCTGCAGCCCGGTGAGCATTAGTGCCTGAACACCTGTTTACCTTTGTGCTATCAGGTGGTGAACTGACCCCAACAGTGAATGTGCCCTCAAAGGATATGAACCTAAACAAATTGTTATTTTCTTGTTATGTTCTGAAATCTTTAGAGGGGTTGCACACAATTATGATTGACAGTAATAAGGGATTACATTCATATTATGCCTTTCACAGTCTCAAAACTCTTTACCATGAAGTGGAGAAGCTCACCTTAAGTCAAACAGCTGTCCGCACATTGAACACTGTGTAGCACCCACAGCGGCCTTTTCAACAGAATGCTGGCCATACATCAGCACTGAAGAGGTGGAGAGGAAGGGAATTGCTAAGATTACAGTGTGGCAAAAGCTTAGGTGGGCAGAGTGAGAGTGTGTTGGTGTATAGCCAGGATATAGACCCCCTTACCCTTTGAAATAAGAGCCATTGGTTTTTACTTACTGACCACAGTGAGTCAGGACCTTAGATTTGCATGTCTTCCAAAAGACAGGCACAAAACATATGTGCTGCACAATAGCAAGGAGGGTCACATCAATACTACAGTAAATAAGCCATATAGCAAATCTGTATACAACTGTGAAGTATAGCTGCATTAAGGTCCTGCTTTGCAGTGTATGCAGTGTGACATAATTGTTGGCATTTTATATTTTAATTGATGGTTAGATTTGAGAAACCTTCCATCTTATTTCCTAGGTTCCTGGAGTATTACATCCTGAATGGTCCAAATCAAAATTCCCTGGATTCAGTGTTAGAACAACTCAATGACCCGTATAGGAAGAACCCCCAGGATCTGGACAGAGCTGTGGTCGGTATGTGACGCACAGGCTAGTTTTGCATTAATACACACAGAATTCACCCAGGAAATTTTAGGCCTGTTTAATGAGTGGTTCTCTGAGGAAATGCTGAGCAGGGAATATGTATGTGTGTGTTTGTGTCTATGTATTATATATATATATTGTATATATATTATATACATATAGATATGTGTGTGTGTGTGTGTGTGTGTCTGCATGCCTATATATACAGTGTTCTCCACAATGTGCATTGTTTGATTACAAATCTTAAGATTGTGAAATACAGAGCCAAATCAAGAAAAAATATGTCTTCATCCCAAATGTTATGGAGGGCACTTTAGATATTTATGTGTGTGTGTGCGTGTGCGTGTGCGTGTGTGCGTGTGCGTTTGTGTGTGCGTGTGTGTGTGCATCGATTCAGGACAGTTTTCATTTTAAGTTTCCAGACTGCACAGAAAACTCAAGTTAATGCTTGTAGAAAAGCTTTTAAAAGCAGTTAAAAGGCACAGGGAATAAATTAGTCTCCTGGTGAAGAATATTGTCTTAACACTTTTGAAATAGCAAGAGCTTGAAAGACACTTTTATTTTATTGTGACTAGTACTCCCACTAATTGTGGAATCTGACATGTCAAACTATTTTTCTCTTTTTTTAATGTAGGTCACATTCACCATGTAAAGCAAAACTTATCCAAGGCTCCCAAAGAGCTGATTCCCAGTGTTTTCACAAACACATGAGGTAGGCATTACATCTCTACAGCTCAGCAGCAACCAGATAATAAATATCATCTTCATCAAACCAGTAGAATCTAGTCTGTAAAGCTGCTCTCCATTCTGATCCAGCATAAATCCGCTTATTCGTCCATAAACAATGCAAGAATGTGTGAAGCCCTCAACATGCTTGTTGAGTAGCAGTAACAGCAGCAGTGCAAATTTACAAATAAATCACTTGAATTAGAAAGACTGGGATGTCCATTAAGTGATTTAGTCATAAAATAAAAAAACCTTTAGTCAGTGCTTTTATCGCTATTCTTAATTCAGGCTTGGTCAACATGTCCCGCCACTAATGGCTACTATGCATATGGGGTTCTTTCCAATCGCTTATTTTATCTGTCCTTCTCTCCTCGGTCCTCGACTGACCCAGTAATCAATCGAGGTCCTCCATCTTTAAGCAGTCCTTTCCAACCCATTAAATGCTCCTTGAAGTAGCTAGGAGCAAAGAGCTAGGGGGCTCCCAAAGGACACTTGGCAAGGAAACACAAGTGCATCCTTTGCAGAATTGTTTTTTGGAACACATGACTTATAAATGATCAAACTGTGGATCCACCTCCCCCCATTTGTCACGTCTGTAATTGACATGGCTTCCAACTGACGCTTGACTGAACAAGGACGTTTCATTTGCCTAATACACATTTTCTAGATTACTCCATCCTCGCTTCTTTTCCTCGCATCCTTGCTTTGCGTCCTTCGTCAGGAGGAGCTAAGGAAGCGAGGAAAGGACATGATGGAAGTATGCAAGTATGTAAAATAAGCCACTGGAAAGACCACCTTGGGGTATTTCATGAAGCAGGATTACTGAGTTAGCTAGATAGCTGTGCCAAGTAAAATCCAGAACAGCTCTTTCTACTTCAGCCTATGTTCCAGATTTGGGAGGGTTCCAGTTTTTACACAGCTCAGTTATCCAGCTAACTCAGAAATTCTGCTTCAGGGCCCTGGTCATTGTACTACAGTGGTAGTTGACTACTTTATGTAAATTTGTGTTACCCATTAATGTTGCCCCTCATCTTCCTCTGGTACATTGTGGTTCCTGGCCAGTTTTGCCTGGTGCATTCCAGGCAGCGCTACATGGGGTGCTGACAGCCGGCGAGTTCGATGAGGCGATCCGGGACACCATGCGCTGCGGGGGCTGCATCAGTAGCAGAGGCTCCTTCATAGGGGCGTGTCTGGGGGCTCAGGTATGGAACTGGCAAAATGAGCCACATCATTGAGTTAACATCGCTGTTGCTTACAGATAGGGATTCATTCATTCCTATTTTTTTAGTGTTCCTGTTTCAGACGTTTACTATTGTGTGGTTGTCTTTTGTTGAAATAGAAAAAAAGAGTGGGGTATTTTTTGCAGGAAACAGTGGGACATTTATAGCCTTTTATGATTTACACAACTTTTTTCAATTTTAATATCTTTGACCTTGCTCACTATGTGGCTTAGTTCTTTCTGAAAATGTGCTGTCTTTATGCCAACAGATCGGACTCCAGGGGATTCCTGATTCTTGGAAGAGTAGGACCCTCAGATATCCCATTCTGCTTGAGCTTGCAAAGAAAGTTGCCAGCGTACACTAATCTGAACACTCACACGGATATGCATGCGTATGCACACATGTACGCACACTCACACACACACTCACACAAACATGCACACATGCATGCACATACACACACACACACACACATTTTATATTACTCAACAATGAAGTGCTAGAATCAGTGAATACATGCCTTGGTTTTTCTCTTTATTTTTAAAGAAGCCTGCTTACTGTCCGAACATCCAGTGTCACACTTGTATTTTTAGACTGCATAACACTTAATGAAGGTTCCAGCTTAAAGAATAGAGCTGGAACTTGATGTATGGTGTTACATAAAGCTCCTTTACATTCTGTGTTTGCTTGTACATTATACTATATCCCGTAAAGTCAAATAAAATTGATAAAAGCACAATTGTTTCAACAGTGAAGGGGTCTGGTAGTTCTGTAATGGTGTCCAGTGCATTTTCCTGCCATGGTTTTTGTGCCTTCATACCCTTAGAAGGCAAGGAAGGCACACCTTTTATGCAGTAATAGGTGTCCTGTGAGGTGGCAATGCCGCTATCTACAAGTAGTCATCCAGTGATTTTATGAGCATGACGCAGACGTTAACTATATGCCATGGCACTCCCAGTCACCAGATCCGAATCCCATCAAACATTTATCATTTATCTATCAACTAAAGGTGAGTTGGTTTACTTCCTTGTGGAAGAGACTTCCAGATGCTGGTAGACACTCTGCCACAGCACTGGACACACACTTTCTGTAGGTGTTTCTATGTCTGGTTTGGTATCTGCTAACTTCTGTATAGAATCACATGGATATGTACTGTAGTCCTGACGTATCAGTGGTTTTATGAGTTATGTGTATGTCACATGACATTCCTGTGTAACTTCTGGTCTGGTAATAGAAACTGAACTCACAATAATATGAGGAACATGGGCACACTTTGCATAAAGAGAAGTGAAATTCAGTGAGATGAGAAGCAGAGTCCTGGATATCTGGCACATTATATCAAATAGCATAAGCATGATGAATTATTAGCCAATTACGGGGGCTGTTACTCATCTCTTCCTCCAAGGGGCTATGCTGTTATTTTAGAACATGCACTGACTTCCAGATTTTAAGCATCGCACATCAGAAGGCTTTGATTACAACAACAAAAGGCTTCAAAGGCACCTTCCACACTGAATGTGATTTTTAAATAACCCAATTACCCTGTATGTGTTTTCTGGCAGAGTCCACAAGGTACACTTGTGGAACTAGGAAAACATATTTATGTGATTAACAGGTTCCTGAACCCAGAGCACCTCGGCTCTGTAACATATTTATTGAAGCAATCTGCCGTTTGCTCGAAGGCCCAGCGGCTGCCTCGTGCGGGGCTCGAGCATGCAGCTCCCAGGGTTACACCAATGAAATGAATTCCATGTGTATCCGAGCACTTCGGTTCAAAATGGCAAGGTTTGAAACTCTCTCGAGGAACGGCATGAGGCATGAATGTTACACAGGTATCATATATTTCAGCTGGTTACATAAGAGGCCACTTGTTCACAGCATGAAACTGTCCATTAGGCAATATGTGGCTAAATTATGATGGAAATGCCTCAGCCCCTTACAGTGATATACACACACGCAACAGGGTAACCCTGTCATTTCTGGTATTCCTATCCTGGAGGTTAAGACATATTTAGCTCGAAGCCTGTTCCCGGGCTGCTACTTTATATTTGTTTTAATTATATTTAACATATTCAACTGAATTTTAATATATGGATTTGATATATTGAGTCTCACATGATCTTAGTGTGCATGTAAATATAATGCACCAAAATGTTTCTACTAATGATGTAATTTTACAGAAACATTTTCATGTCAGGTAGAATTTTTTTTATTCACTAGGGTCTGAAAAATGTTGAAACAAATGTTTTCTCTATGTTCTGTTCAAGATCTGTTTGTGGAGCTTGAATGTTTTGAATCATTTTTTTTTTAAAAGAAACTTTCTTCAGAAATGTACTGGGCCTCTTGCACAGAGATGCTGAGTCATGCTCTCTTTGATCAGATAGGGAAATCATAGAGGAAATGTGCCTCTTTGGCCAAAGATGAATTTTTCTGCCTGTCATATTCTTAATTTGTCATTAGGAAGCTGACTTGTTGCCACCAATTCTCAGAAAAATATTGAGAGTTATCCAGTGGAAATCTGAAGCACTGAGACAAGTGAAAGTTATATGAAATAGCAAATTGCCAAACTTTTTAAAAAAGGATGGGCTTACTATACTTTTATGTTCTCCGCAAATGAAATTGTGCTTAATGCTTCATTTCTCCTCCTTCACAGTATCGCCCTTGTAACCTAAAACTAGAATTTTGCTGATTCCTTTAAAAAACAGTAGTTTGTGTACAGTGTCTTGAGAACAAATCAGTGCTTGTGGCCAAGCCTGAATGAAGGAAGACATATCTGGAAAAGAGCTGAAGGGACAGCCCTTATGTACAGTATTCCGCTCTACTTAATGTGATGGAAATAGTCTGAATATAAGAGAGTGCTTTAGATGGCAGCTTGCTCCTGACATCGGTTGATTCACACTAACTGGAACGGATGAGTGGCTGCACTCCTTGGGGCCTGCCCCTTAACACAGCCCCAGTCCTATATGGAAGCTCTGGGACGATTTAACTAGGGTCCATCACCTTCATTAACATAAATCACTCGCCAGATCATTAAGAGTCTTCTTGTTCTGCTCTGATTTTGCAGTAACAACAACAAAACTGTTTTCATTCGCTCGTTTTTCCCCAGTACATAAGAGGCATGTTTTCCCCATGGCCCTCCCTTTAGCAAGGTTTTCCTACCTGCTTATGAGCCATAAACTTTACAGGGGTCTCCTCCATGTCCTTAGCTCATAGCCACTCAAGAGGCATACACATCTGCAATACCAATCATATTGACATATTATTTTGTCCATCTTCATCCATCTTGCTGATTTATACCCCTTAACAGCTGCTGTTAGCCCCCTTGGTTTCAGTTGCCCTGTGAATAGAGGATGAATTAAACTATTAATTATAAATTCATTATCTTGCCATTAACAGGCACTAATGTGGTGTGGTACTACGTGATAATGACTGGGCACTAGTCAGATATAGCCCATATGACAATTAGGTGTGAAGGATGCACATTTCCTTAATGTCCCAGCTCAGTATCCAACTTGGCTCGTTGGTAATTCACTTTCCTTTTTCTCTGGTGGCCCTTGCTGTAAGGCAGAAGGATGAAACCAGGGAGAAAATGAGCTTTGCAGTCCTGCAGACCTCGGAAGGTTAATCACATGGTTACAGCCTGCGTCTATATCCAACCATTTTTGTAGTTTCATGCAATCTGCATAATGGATCAGTGTTGGCCATCCTCAACTCTGGTGTCCCACCATGCATGCTGGACTGAGCTCCATCTGACCTTCATCGTGTGTCATTGAGCTGTTAATTAAACACTGACTTGGATTTTAAATGTCTTGACAATTACCTGCTGTATGTCCTGCATGGAAGAAGGACTACGCTAAAAAAGGCGCAAGTATTCACATAGAGGTAGTGTATACCACAACGTACTGTTTGTATATTTGCACTAAAAACTAATTTGTTATATCAATTATTTGGAAATGGGAGAGGACAGTGCTCAAACCAACCCAAGACTAGGCACAGCTCCGAAATAGCACATAGTTGACAACTAGGCTATATATATTTTTAACAAGCTTTATTTGTCTTTCTAAAAGCACAAACAGTAAAAAAGCACAAAATACTAAATCTAAATCAAAACCTAAAAACATCTTAAATCTCAATCTATATTGAACAAAAAAACTCCATAAAATCCAATTAATTAAAAACAGCATACATAGTGGATCATCATGTCTAGGTCTGAATATCACTTTTACAGAAAAATACAGGCAGATGCACATACACTTTGAGTGCAGGAGGTTAAATAGAAAACATGAAAATATACTGTATACATATTGGAAATTTTAGGTTGATTGTATTCACTAGACCAAAAATAGAATGAGTGAGTTCACAGTAAACTCATACACCATGCAGTGTTCTGCACTTACAACCACTTTGTTAAAAAAAAAAAAAAACATTGAGTGTATATGGAAGAATGGGGAATGGGACCGAAATTCAATTAAAACTTGAAATAAGTCGAAATACATTTCACAATGGGCAAACGCACAGTTCACAACGAGGAAAAGATTCAGTATGGGCAAGCAAATACCATAAGTAAGACAGGTCTTATGCATGCTCCTACAGATAGCTGGATGACTCAGTTGTGCCTTGACTTTTAATGGAAATTCCAGTAATAATAATAACAATAATAATAAAAATAATAATCAAGGGGGAAATCAGTGTTATCTGTGGTATCTTGAGATTGTTCACAGCTCAGTGAGAAAGGAAGGGAAATATGATTACGAATAAAAAGGAAAAATCCAAACTTAAAATACCAACACACTTATTATTTATTTACTTATTTTTATATATAGCCAGGAAGACCCTTTTCAAGGAAGACCTGGCGAAGACAGCAACCATAAGTAAAATACAATACTAAGTAAATTGCACAATCCACAGACACATAGTTTCACAGAGACTTATTTGAAGTTGAGCTGGAATATTTGGTTTGTTTTTAGCACATATTAATAGACTGGAAAAATAATTGGGCCTAATGTTATGTTTTCGTGTATTTTATGTTTTAGTATTTTAAAAAGTAATATAGAAAAACACATCAAAATTAGCATATTTTATATGATTCCAGTGTATATATGCAGTTGTTTCACTCAATTCATGGAAATAAATTTCTGTACACTCTGTTCAGAGTTGTATTTGGAGGCTTCAAATAAAATGTGTATATTACTACACTATAATTAATTAGGTTTGGGAAATGTCCATCCTTTTCCACACAGCCTAGCCCCCCCAAAAGAAGTTCATTTCATGAACTTAGAAAATATGGAAAGTCTTTCAAATCACATGGGCCCAATTCAAATTGTTTGTGTAACAAAATACCAAGCTCAAGTGGAAAAGGTACAATCTATTCAAAGAGAATGTAGATTCCATATCTAAAACTGTAGGCATGTGCTGCCATCTAGTGTTACAGTTGTTGTCGCAGCTGCATTTATGAATATTTTGGAGCAGAGCTTTTCACACCTGGGGGCGCCCGCGCCCCCTAGTGTGGGCCAGACATTGATCCATAGACCGTATAGATAAAGATAAGCCTAACGTAAGCTGAATACTCAAAGTTTTGAAAATGACCATAAAAATAACTAAGACAAAATAAAAGTAAGAAATTTCTTGGGTTATGATTTGAAATTATAACGATAATTTATTTTACTTTTTATTTTCTCTGCTGTTCTGTTAGATACGGTAGCCAGGCACCAGTCTGTTTGCAAGGCAACGCCAGACGGCGGGACTTCGGTTGTCAGCTCGCTCGGGAGATGGATTTGACTGTTTGTGGGGATAAGGTCGCTGATCAGCCAGTTGCTGGCAGGATTGCTGATATGGTAAATGGTAAATGGACTGTATTTATATAGCGCTTTTATCCAACGCGCTTTACGATTGATGCCTCTCATTCACCAGAGCAGTTAGGGGTTAGGTGTCTGGCTCAGGGAAACTTTGACATGCCCAGGGTGGGGATCTAACCGGCAACCCTCCGGCTGCCAGACCAACCTCCTGAGCTATGTCGCCCCCTGATATGGCAGGTGATCTTGAGGAACAGCTGATAGAGGCAGAACAGACTCATTAAATAATTTTGTATGAAAAGAAGATAAAAAAATAAATGCAAATAAACTGAAACTTAACATTCTTTATTTATTGTTATGCTTTTACCTTGGCCAAAGGTGTTTTTCTGTCTTATACACAACTATGCAAAATCTAGGCCTATGAGTTAAGAATTAAATCAGAAAAAAAGGCTGGGAACCACTGTTATAGTGCACTTATGGTTCTTAAACTTTTTAAATATAGGCCTACGGGACCCACCATAGAAATGCTTTTTAAATATCTGGACACAAATTAGAAATGTAGCCTACCTTTCTGGGACCCACCAAATAGGCCTAGGCATACTGGCACATCTTAGCGGGCTGCTGACTCATTCCAGGATCCACTTCATACACTCCCTGACCCATTTGGGTTCCGACAGATAGCTAGTTTAAGAAACACTTATCTAGAATACTTGAAGTCATAAATGTCTGATTTGTTTGGATTACTAAAACGGAATCATCACTAATTGCATATTTAACCAATATTTACAGCAAAGTTTTGTATTTTACTGCCTTACTAAATACAATGCAGTACAAGAATGAGATTATTAAGGAAATGGCATTAGACACCACATACAGTAGCTTGACTTAATTCTGTGTCCATAAATCTAAATAGTTTGTCATTAGGCCTACCATTTCCTTCACCTTCATGACCTTGATTTTGAGGAATAAAAATGATTGCCTTACCAGCCAATTCACTGCCTTAAAATTAGTTTCCAGGGTATGAAAAAATGCAAACTGAACAATATACAAATAGTACGTTATTGTCAACATGCTTTGGGGAACAGAAAACTGAACACAGTCACTACATACAGTAGGAGTAGGCCTACAGTGGGGGGGGGGAAAGCTAGGGACATGAGGCTAACTAGAGTGTATGGCACAGGCCCAGGCAATATACTATCTGACAAAAACAGGTTTGATATGAAGCAGTCTGTGAAATATTATACTATAGGCCTATAAAAATGAACCCCAAACAAACATCTCCAACACACAATTTTCTTTTTATTTCTCATCAGCATTTTAGCATTAGAATCCTTCGGGAAGTTCAGTAGGGATCATATCGTTGACCCAAACTCATTCTTGAATGATGAACCTTCTACCTTGTTTTGGTGTGTCAAGCCACTCCAGTGCAATGTTTGGTTAACTGTACAGTAGATCTGTCAGTTTCCTCTTTCTATGTGCTTGTGCCAAAATCCTGCGCCTTTTGCCGTATGTTACTCAACAGATCAATCCATTATATCCCAAACAGTGTGACTGTCTTGTAACAATATTTCTCTTCTTTTTTAGTCATTTTATTCGTAAATCCTTCACCTGAATAATGTACCTGATTGATTTAACTTTTTAGGCATATGTTAAGGATATGTAATCCTCTATCGAATTGATAAACTGTATTCGAATGGGTGTACAAATTAGAAAAGTATTGAATCGGCCAGGCAGTACTCAACAACAGCCTACCAACTGCTTTCGTGGCAGAGGATTAGCTCGAAAATACGCACTTCCCATAAACCGTAATTCACGCACTTGTGTGAACTCATGCAGCCCAGGGCTGAGCTCTTCCTCTCGACGAAAACCTAGGAGCTCTTACTGTACACTCCCATGTTATCAATTGGTCAACCAATTGACAAAAATCGGTGACACATTGTAAGCTACTTATCGTTTAATTCCGACGTATCCGCCTTTGCTGTATGGATAACTAGATAACTAGCTTGTTATTCTGTTATTTTTAAGGAAATAGTAAGCTAACGTTAGCCAAGTTAGCTATGGATTTCAACGTCAAAAGATTTGCAGCAGACGCCGGTACTTTCCTTAGTCGTGCAGTACAGGTAAGTAACTATGTATCATGCGTTTATTCGCCCAAGTTATTCATGAAATTAACTGCTATTGAGCGATAATCTTTGTCATTTCAGATTATGTTTGTGATTTGCATACATGTTTATAATTTGCCCTCCTGTGCTGCTCTATTAGGCCTGCTTGGCTAACTAGCTAGGCTAACTAGAGACCTGGAAAGTACTGTCACGGGATTGTGCTGGTTAGAGGAAGCGGGCCTTTGGGCGTTGGTTTTAGTGCTTTGTTGAACCTATAAACTTAAATTGATGATAAAAATGTGGATTTATATAGACCCATTATTAAATGGTACTTTCTGAACCAATAATGTCCCCATTCGAAGTAACGAAAAGTAGTCTAAAGGCATCCGGTTTCACTTTGTCGCTAGCCTGTGATTGAGTTCCTAAGCCGTAAGCTAGTTTGGCTAGCTAACTTTAGTTAGTTAGCTACCGAGCTAGCTACAAGTTGTACACTACAACTGCTGAAATGTTTGTGATTTGATGCATTATTGCTAACGCTGTTCAGGCCAGGACAGCAGGCTACCACTTTGGTGTTCACGAGCTCATACAGTCATAGCTATTCATATATTAATTTTCAAAATATTTTAATTCATCAAATGGAAATGTCCAAATGTTGGCTAATTAATCTAACACCGGCTATGAATATAGCTAGCAAAAATGTCAATTCACGATCTGTGTTTCTCATCTAATAGTCAATAGTATAATAGTCATTGTTCATATTTATACAACTTGGTCAATTGCTAAGTGATCTATACCGAACTATGGTGTTTTCAGCTGAATATGTAATTTACGTGATACTCTTAATGCAATTTATAATATCATGCACATCAACAATAGTGAATACCAATGCGTGATCATGAATATGTATTGAATATGTTTCTTTAATTAGTTCACAGAAGAAAAGCTGGGGCAAGCTGAAAAGACAGAGTTGGATGCCCATTTGGAGAATCTTCTTGGCAGAGCAGAATGCACCAAACATTGGACAGAAAAAATAATGAAACAGACTGAAGTATTACTACAGCCTAACCCAAGTAAGAAACGTTTTTTTTTACTTGAAATTATAATTTGACCTGCAAAAAATGGCTTTTGTGCGATCTTCTGTTGCTAGTATTTCACATTTATTTTGAATTAAACTGCGCTTGAATATGTTATCATATAATTATTATAAAAAGCCTTTCTCAAGAGTTTTGCTAATTCAAGACAACTTTTGTTGTAAAAAGGAAAACATTTAGACAGTGGGTGTATCTCCATACGTTGACATGATACCAATAATGGCCAGTTAATGAATATCTCTCATTTGGTTCCTGTCTCAAAATTGCATACGTTACTCATGTTTGAAAAGGCAATGACCTTTGTTTACTACATAATTATATGTGATAACTGTATTTGTAGATCTACAGCAGGGGTGTCCAATCTTATCCTAAAAGGGCCAATCTGGATGCAGGTTTTTGTTTTAGCAGAGCACTAATCAGGTGTCATTGTGCTGGGCTAAAACAAAAACCTTCACCCGTGTTGGCCCTTTTCGGATGAGACTGAACACCCCTGCACTAAAGTTTTCCTTTATGACCAGGATATTGTGCATGCCGTGTAGCTTAAATGATTATTGCATTCAATATCCTGGTGGTGCTACCTAGTTGTCTGGCTAGTTAGCTAGGCTTGTTGTGTTACCCCTAGAGCTATAGAGCTATAGTTTTTGTTTCGTTTTCGTCATTTCATTTTCCTGTGAAGTCTCCATTTGCATTGCAAGCATGCAGAATTTACCCAGTATGTGTGCCCCTCCTGGCTGCACAAACAGTGAGGATGAGGTAACATTATGGTGTCATTTTTTCTGTTTCTGAAGAATGATGCAATTCAGAAGAAAACAATGAATATAAATTTGACAAATATAAGGCATGATCACTGCAAAGACCCGCAAAACATTCCATTAACATTTTGAGAGCATTTTGTGTTAGCTGGGTAGTCTTCTATACTTACAGCTCAACAAAAACTGTGACTACGTGCATTCACTTGTACACTATTTGATAAATGTTGCTGTTGTGTGTTGTCAAGTCACCCCACTCTGTCCATGTAAGGCAGAAAGGCAGTATAGTTCTGCTGCACCAGGTCTGCAGCCAATCCGCAGCACGCTTTCTCCTGGTGTGTACAACCAAGAGTACTTTGACTGCTTCAGTGTTTGATGTAGTATGTGTCAGTCAAACTTAGCCATGACACTTGCAACCCAGCCTTAATACAGGAGCTAAGAATGCTGGAAGCGCAGGCCAATTAATTTACAGAAAGCCCGCAACTAGGCTGTTCAGAATGTCCATTGTGGAGTCTAGATTTAACAAAGGGCACATATATCTTGCAGTCGAAAGTGAAACATCAGATGTGCATTTCACGAGACAAGCTTTCCATACTACACTCGGAGGTAGCGTAGAAAAGATCTGGGACCCATTCACACCTCATCGAGTGGTCTCTAACGATAGCTTTGTGTCTGACTTCTAGTCACATGAAAAGTAATTATGTTGGACACCACAGGGTTGAACGTGTAGCAGTTTGGCACTTCCATCCCACGTACGTATGTTTAGCTGAAGCTCAGTGGAATTTGTCACAGGAAATATCTCCATGCTTTATTTTGGGATATTGTAAAGAGACATTTAGTACTGGAATGCACCTTTCACCTAAGCTAAATTTTGGCCTAAAGCCTGCCTGTTATTTGCCGTTCACTTGTGTCCATATGATGTTCCATATGATAGTGATGGCGACACAGAAGGTTGTATTTTTATTAATCTTTTTTGTGTTCAGTAACTTTACTTTTGCAGTTTATTTAACAGGGACAATGCATATTGGTCAACATTTCAGTTTTCCCATCCATGTAAATGTACCAGAATTAGTCTAGCTGTAGGGCTAATTTTCCTCTGTACGTTGAAAAAAAACAAAAAAATAAGTAAATCTTAACAAAATATGTTAGTCATATTTAGATTTAAAATCTTATTTCTATTGATTCTTTGCTAAGTAAGATAAAAAAGATGTGGTGAGACTTTTACTCATTTAAAAATTTGCCAGTTAGGTAAGAAAATTTCACTTTCAATTTCACAAAAAGCAACTTTAAACAAGCTTATATTTTCAGCTTTAAAAAAAGATTTTAAGTTACAAGACTAGAAACACTTTTTCGACTTCATGGCATATTGGTCAAGAGTCTGCTGTACCATTTGGGCAAGTGGCTGCATTGTCAGATTTGTTCAACACCTCATTTTACTTGCCCCAGGCAAATGTTATGCTTGAACCCTAGCCTGGAGTACTTATTTAGGTCTGCAGGAAGTCACTAATGGGAGTAGAAGCATCTTGGCTTCAGGTAAAAACATGACATTCTGACATAAACAATACAAGCTGCTTTGCAGTTATTTGAAGTGTGTTTTCTGGCTTTCAAATACCTGCCATAAAGCCAGCAATTTGCCAGAAACTTTTCAAAATATCTAACATATCCTTAATCGCGCACAAAAACTATCTAGGCCAATCGAAATCATACACTTAACAAATAGGCCTATATGTCTTTAATGCTGGGGGGTTAACTGCGTAGCCAGCCGATGGGGTTTTTTTAATGCAGCAGAGTCCCTCATGCCTTTGCGAACATCTTTGCAGTCTTAGCCACAGTGTGCGCCCCACCCAAATGCTCAGGCAGCTTTTAGGCATTGTTTACTGCAGCACTCTGATAACAAGTTTCACACAACATGCTGGGAGTAACTAGCGGTGCCAGACACCACACCTCAACGCAGCCGTTTCTGGTGCTCTCCTTTTGAACTCCTCTTCAGCGCGCTGCTTGTGGATTACTGCCTTCAGTATTCAAGACCACTTAGTAAATGTTTGCAAGCAGATGTTTGTGGAGGAACATAACCATTTTGTTTTTGAGACGTAATTATAATTTCTAAGTGCCCGCAGCAATCGAGTTGTATTCAGTAGAGCTGCAATAGAGCTTTTCCTATTTCAGAAGAGCATTGCAGAACAGAAAAACTGCAATACAATTTCAACACAATGTGAAGACATCATTGGTGTTTCAGAACGATCAGAATGTAATTATGGCATTTTCTTTTTTTCCCCACAACTGACTGAAATGTAAATGTCTGTTGTCAATTAATGCCCTTCCCTGTACAGACCGATGAATAGTCTAATGGCATTCTGTTTCTGGATTGTTGAGCTTATTGTTGTCGTCCACTTCTTTCTTGCTGTTGTCTGTCAGCAGTCTGAAATCTGTAGTCGGGACACTAAGCACACACCAGTAATTACCACAGCCCCGTCCCTGACTCTGTCAACCTGGCAGTCATAAAATACCCTGCACAATAACAAGTGTACTAAGGCTACGCTACGTGAGATTACTTAAAAATAAGAAGCCTGCAGGCATTTTGACGACATGGTATTATTTTTTAGATAACTTCTCCTCACATGCTGTCAAGTATTGTAGGTACATTACGGTGCATTAAAAGTAAACGAGTTAAATACTAATTCTTCAGCAGTGATGAGGATTAAACTAGAGATAGCTTTCAATCTGAGCAGCTTGGGCCTCAGTCGTTTTGTTTGTTTTCTAAATTTGCCAAGTACTGTATAGCACACTGAGTCCTAAATACACAATTATATTTACCGGCAAATATTATTTGAATGAGAACCTATGCAATTACACTTAAACAGTGGTTAAACTCCTTAATTTGTGTGTTGCCAGTGGGTAAATGGTAACGAAACCAGTGTCACTCACATGGAGACGCGCTCTTTGATATGGCTGCCAAATGTGCCAAATTTATTAACACATGAAAAGTGCTCTTGCTGTCCATATTCAGAGGTGTGAAGCTTGAGCAGCGAATAAGGTTTCACACACATCCAGACATTTTGCAGAAACGTGCCAGATATGTCGGCCAGTACCATGAGTAGTCATGTTAGAATCATGTTTTGCGGCCATAGGGTGGTTGGCCTGGGATGTAGAGCCACGACGGGCAGCTTTCGTGGCCTTTGCGTGTTTATCTCGCATTTGGTGCATTCATCACACAGAGATGCAGGCAGGTGCAGGAAAAGGTATCGGAATGTGAAAACCACAGTCGTGTAGGGTGTGCCCTGTGCTAACTCTGTGATTTTACTGAAATACGGCCGTGCTATTAAGACTTGAGTCAGTGTCCCACACCTGTACATCATGGCTGTGGAAATGGGGCTTCCCCCTGGTTTTATATTATGGCCTTTTCCAGTACCGTATGAGGCTCAGTTGCCACAGATAATGCAACAGCCTTGTGTAGAATAGTCTGGAACACCTGGAATAGTGTAGTGGCGGAGCCTTTTAAAGATTCTCTGATTTTATGGTTTCTTCAATAAATTTGAACTGCTGAACTAAAAAGCTGAATTGAATAAAACTGTCAGTGTGATAAAGTGCATGGACATAGACACCTGGATCTCATTGCAAGTTGTTGCACACCTCAGTGCAAGCCAGTCGCTCCTGAAATGCCGTTGACCCGTATGTGTGATGTCAGATCATCCCAATTTCACTTGGCGCAGTTGCCAGGAATCAGACCACCTGCAGACTTGGTAGATAAAATCTGATTTCCATCGTTTTTCTTTTGTGTATCAAATTGAATGCGATTGTATTTGCTTTCATGCCTAATGGGGGGAAAAGTTAGAATAACCTGATTAAGCACAGAGGCTGTGAAGGAAAGACTTTCATATTGTTAGAAAGACTTTAATAAAGAACAGGCTAAATAAAAAATTAGGCTAGGTCTGTGAACCAGGGTTGCTATTAACTGTTTTTCTTCTTTCCTTTTTTTTTTTTTTTGCTAAGTTGCTAAAAAAAAAAAAGAGGAATAAATAAAAAAGCACAGATACACACACACAAACCTGTAGTTGAAAACCCACTTCAGTGTCAAGCGTCGGAAAATAACATTGCGCTGTTAATCCCTGTGCGAGAAACCATTTTCTGAGAATTAAGAGAAAACTTGCCACATTTGCCAAACTGAGAAACATTAGCAGGGGCCATTTTGATCAGTCCCCCTTTTCTATTTTTTGAATAACGCGTGTGAGTTCTGCTTGTTTGCGGTGACCCGCAGCCTGAGGGCAGAAAAGTGCAACAAGCCTTGCGACGTCACACACGTGCTCACATGTAGGCCTAGAGCCTCACAAGTGAGGTTGCGCTCACACACTCACCCACTCACACTCCCACACACTCACACCCGCACGCACCCTCTCACCCGCCAACATCCTCACCGTAAACTCACCTCCATGTCAGAGATAACCTAATAGAATATGCAAAAGCCAGTCATTGTCACTGGTCAGTTCCTATAAACTGTGAATTAGCCTATTGGTATTTTACAACCATGCGTATGTTGGGGGTTATGCGTATGTATGGTCACCGTATGGTTATAGTTGTTGGTTTCTCTAAAGTTGCTCTTTAATCTTGTACGTTTAATCTAAAGTACAGTAGTAATGTGGTCCTGCATTGCAGTTCCAAAATTACTTTCTATAATTATGCTCATAAAATCATTGAGGAATCAGCTGTATTTTAATGTATAGATTCAAATTGAGAGATCCTGCTGCTTTAAGACCTTTCTTAATGTTTCCCTGTGCCAAAATAATTAAGACGCTTGGTCTGTTAACCATAAGGTTGATATTCGGGATTTATCGTACCCTTCAGCAAGATACCTATCATTAAATTCTTCATTAAATACATGCTGCCGTGTTATATCTAGTTACAGTGTATTCCCTTGGTCTTCTTATTTAGCATATGTTACATTTTTGGGTAAATTATAAGTTAGTATTATCAGTTAGGACGGAATCAACAAAACAAAAAGAGGTCTTGGAACGTTCACCAAGTTGAAGCGGAGATCTGAGGTTTGTATCTATGCCCATTGAGTTATCTTGCTGCTGTCTTGTATGGGATGAGTCGCATTGTAGATTGGCATGGCAGATGTCTTATGACTCCACTTCTGTCGTAATCGAGTTTACCCCATTTCAATTTCCAGATGTCAGAATAGAGGAATTTTTGTACGAGAAGCTGGAGAAAAAAGCTCCAACACGAATGAACAACCATGAGCTGCTGGGCCAGTCCATGATCGACTCGGGGAACGAGTTTGGGCCTGGAACCGCCTATGGTGAGCGTCTCGTCGGTCTGCTATACAGCCCGAGGGTGGGCATGCCTGTCACAGGATTTCACTGCTGCACTGCCTTCCACACTCCCTGTATATATTTCATTTTTTTGTCTTCTGAATTTTTTCAGTTTGCACACGCATTCATTATACAAGTCCATGCAGTGTGTAAACAGGCAAGGTTGTTTTAAGAAAAAAACCTTTGGAAGACTCAAATAATTTGCAGTGGTGATGACGGAAACCATGGTGATCTCGAGCACTTTTCTTTGCAGGAAATGCGCTTATAAAATGTGGGGAGACAGAGAAACAGATTGGAGGTGCAGAGCGAGAGTTAATTCAGAGCTCGGCTATAAATTTTCTCACACCTTTCCGGAACTTTCTGGAAGGGGACTTCAAAACTATTTTGGTAAGTCATCTCTCTTCTGGCGCACAAATATTCTCCAACTAATGCACTGTGATACTTTCTTAATTGCAGATAAAATATTAAAATTGCCACTACAGTACATGGTCTTTTGAAAGCACACTATATTCTGCTGAATTTCAACAAATAAATATTCCCTTTTTATGGCAGTACTTATTATTAATGGCAGTACATTATTAATGAAATATTTAATAAGCCCTGTTTCCTTAAACCAGACCCACTGTTTACATGATCCATTACCCACAATCCCTTTCTGCTTCTGCCGACCTTGGATGAAAGCTGTTATCTTTTAAGTTACCTGATCTTTAGTGTATACCTGTTTGTGTAAAACTTGTTTTCCATAGCATGTCTACTTGGTCCATTAATATACAGAGGAGCCGTGTCAAAATTCCCATACCTCTTATCAAAACATTTTTGTTTGGTTCTATGCAAAGATGCTCAATGTATCCCAAAGGTCACATAAATCTCCAAATATTACATTAAAACCCTGTCATTATTTCCCATTGGCCTTTCTCTCAAAGCTGCTGAAGCGTACATTCTGGGTATGGTTCGACACTAATGGACTGAGATATATAAGATTGTAAATCACTATATCGTCTTCTAGTTATGACCTAATTCCCTCCTTTGCTTTTTAAAAACGTTAAGTGACTGCCTCATGCAGTTTATTCATTTTAAATAATAGTCACTTGACAGCAAATGTTTTTTCTCCTTTGTTTTTTATGTTTTAATGTCTCAGTAATTATGATTTCCCATTTCAGTCACATCTTCATTATTATACCGGAGTTAGCTGCTGGATAGTCTGAGAGCTACCATTCCTGTTTGTATAATTTTAGAAAGATGCAAAGAACTTTTCCTTTCCATAATTTGGTTACCTAGCTATAGCTGACATGCAGTATGCATATATATATATATTTTTTTTTAATACTCGTGGTTTTGCAAGCAGAATACTTGTAGCTTATGTTCTTTATTCTCATATTATGCATGTAGTCATTGCGGAATTCTCAGAAAAATGTGTGAAGATGCAGCATGATTACTGTTATTGCAAGCTGAACAAAAATACAAGGACTTGAAGGTTCAAATCATCATTGTTTTCATGAGACCATGTTAAAGAAGTCTGCTTTCTTAATATTCCAACCTTTGTGTTGTCCTTAAAGGTTGCTGCACATGAGAATGTTACGTAGGATTTATGATGTAATTACCTCTGCCAAGCTCTGTTCTCAGAGGTCATTGCATACACCAGCTTATTGCATATCTACTTCGAAAAACCCCTTATCTAGGACAATGTACAATCTGACCTCTTCCGTATCCTGTTATGCATTCTAATATTTTGATTCTTGCAGGAGCAGTTGAGATAAGAATAAAAACAGTTCCCCGGTCATTTAAACTCTCATGCTACTTAAAGCTCTCAGTTTGCATTGATTCGTATGTTTTTCCCACATTTGCCTCCAGAAAGAACGGAAGCTCTTGCAGAACAAGCGTCTGGACCTGGATGCTGCCAAGACCAGGCTGAAGAAAGCCAGGGTGGCTGATGCCAGGGCTGCGGTGGGTATTTTCAACACACACGCGCATGCACGCAGACACACACATGCGCACGCGCACACACACGCGCACACATACACACGCACACAGACACTCACACGAACACACACACACATGCGTGAGCACTCACTCATGCACGCACACACGTACTGGGAGTAGTGCTTACTTGCCAAAACACAAAAAATATTACTAATATCCATAGCTAGGAAGTGGTAGGCACCCTTTTCTGTTCCCTTCTTTTGACGAATGAGATGGCAGTGTTTGCCCTAGGTTTTTTATTCAGTCTATTGATCTGATGATTGTTAATTAACAACTCTTACTGAGTTTCACCAATTACAGTCAATATCAGTTCAGAACTTAATATACCAAGATAGCTAACATTAGTTCGCTGAAGTTAAGCTTGCTAACTGATGTTGCTTTGCTGCCTAGCTACTTAGAAATACAACCAGGATGGGAAATTTAAAGGTGATATCTGATAACCATTAATGAGCTAACTTAATATCCCTAATATTAACTAATGCTTATTCCATAAATATGAATTAGGTAAAATACTCATTAAAACAAGACCAGGTCAAAACCTAGTATATGGCTGGACCGGCCGACCAGTGGAGTAACTGCATAACTCGACCGACCAATGGTGTAACTTCATCACTCAGTGACAGACGTTCGCGTTTGTAGGGCTGGCCCCGCTGTTGCGGTACAGCCAACAAGAAAACTGCTCTCACAGAGTGCAGTACAATCACTGGTTTACCTTGGAATGTTTCTTCGGAGTCATTGTCAGTCATCTATAATGCACACCGTCACTAGACTTGGAATCGCAAAGCAAGCGCTTGGCAGTACAGCTCAGACTTTGGTGTTCCAATTGTATCCAATGAGACACTTCTTAGACAAAACCCCCTTATTGGAGGGTCCATTTCGTAGGTCATAAGTCATTATGCCATATATGGTAACCTGAAAGTAAGGCTGTAACTCACAAAGACATGTAGATGCTCACTGCAGCCATTGATTTTGCTGTGGTACCTTAAAGGCATACTATCTAGAATTTTTACCTTGAAGATATTATAAATTAACTATGCTCAGTCATATCTATGATGCACTGGTAATCTCTGTCTTGCATACATTTTCAGTGGAGCATTTGTAGCTAGCTACTGCAATCGTGGAAGAAAAGAAGCAGAAGTACAGTGATGTGAAATGACAAGCTGACAGGTCTTGTTCAAAAACCAGTCAACCTTGTAATTGCGATGGTGACAGCTATCACAAAACAGATAAAAAAATAAAAATGGTATAAAGCAGATATACAATATTAAAATGGAGGTGGGTGGGCGGGGTTCAGGATGGAGGTGGTGACTTCTTTGATTGTTAAAACAGGACTACAGCAAGGCTAAAAATTCTGCATAGTATGCCTTTAAATCTCTGGCTCTTTAGCACAGTAGGTGATGATTCATCAGCAGGTTGTGTTTTTCACCTACCTGTTACGAGTAAGTTTCACTTTTAGTTCCACTGTTTAGGTCATTTAAGGTCAATAAACACTAATGCTGTGTTACACAAGAGCAGTCGTAACCCAGTCACATGACACATCGGTGCTGGAATACAGAGTGAAAGCATGCATTCATTTTCTGAAGAGGAAATGTGCCTCATCCGTTTCTGATTTATGGTATGCTTTATGAACACCACAAACACACGTACGCACACAGCTCTTGTCCAGCTAATCTGCACTGAATCGTTTGCCTGCACTGTCACGGATATTTTTGTTTCCGATCCTGCCCCTGTGTCTCTCTCTTCTTCTTTTTCTTTCTGTCTCCTAACCCTCCAGCAACTAAACAGCTCTCCTCCGCCAGGAGATGTTGACTATGCGGTACATTTCTCTTACATGCTCAACTTCCTGCATGTGAAATGGCTGAAGGTTTGTGGCCTTTCGATCAGAGTCTCCCCTGCTTTCTCTCGCTGTCACCCTTATCGGCAGTCTGTGACTCACAGGGCATTGGTTTCCCTTTCTGCCATTCCTTTGTTTTTTTTGTTTTTTTACCCTTTTTTGTCTCCTCAATTTAGAATGCTCAATTATACATATAGTGCATTTATAGTGGAGGTTTCCGCAATGAGTACTAAGATGAAAGAAATGAGAAATGAATTCCTTTCATCTCGGTATTGGGATGACACCATAATTCATTGGACAGTGACACATTTTTTTGTTATTTTAGTTCTGTACTTTAGCACTGAGTTTGAAAGGATACAATGACAATGGGGTTGAAGTGCAGACTGTCAGCTTTAAATTGAGGGTATTTCCATCCATATGGGATGAACCATTAGAAATGACAGCACCTTTTGTACATGGTCCCCCCATTTTAAGGTACTACAAGTATTTGTTGAATTGACTTCACAGATGTGTTTCGTTAGGCAGGTGTATTCATTTGTGTCGTTAGTGAATGCAGAGGAGAGCTGTTGATGTCTAGTCTTGATTCTAGACTTTGCAATTGCCTTTGGAGATGGTTGTTGGGGTGTGACAACATGAGGAAGACAGCAGTGTCGATGCAAATTAAGCTGGCCGTCATAAGGCTCAGAAATGAAAATCAATCAATCAGGAACGTTGCAAAAACCCTGGGCATACCCAAGTCAACAGTTTGGTTCATCATTAACAAGAACAAAAACAACTGGTGAACTCAATTAGGTCAAAAGACCCGGTAGACCGAGGAAGACCACTGTAGTGGATGACCGGAGAATACTCTCTATGGTGAAGAAAACCCCCCTGACAACAGCCCAACAGATCAAAAACACTCTCCTGGATGCAGGTGTAGATGTGTCAAAGTCTACCATACCTAGAAGACTACACCAGCAGGACTACGGAGGGTACACTACAAGATACAAACCACTGATAAGCCTGAGGAACAGAAAGGCGAGATTACAGTTTGCTAAAAAGCACCTAAAAGAGCCTAAAAGTGTGGAGAAAAAAAGGAAATGCCCATGGTCCAAAGCATACCACCTCATCCGTGAAACATCGTAGAGGGGGTGTTATGGCTTGGGCCTGTATGGCTGCCAGTGGAACGAGCTCACTTGTCTTCATCGATGATGTGACTGCAGACAGAAGTAGAACAATGAATTCTGAAGTCTACAGAAATATTTTATCTGCTCAGATAAAACCAAATGCCTCCAAACTCATTGGATGGCACTTCATCATGCAACAAGACAATGACCCAAAACATACTGCTAGAGCAACAAAGGGGTTTTTGATGGCCAAAAAGTGGAAAATCCTTGACTGGCTGAGTCAATAACTGGATCTGAATCCAATTGAACATGCATTTTATATGCTGAAGAGGAGACTGAAGGCAAAAAGTCCCTGAAACAAGCAGGAACTGAAGGTGGCTGCAGTACAGGCCTGGCAGAGCATCACCAGGGAAGATACCCAGCGTCTGGTGATGTCTATGCGTCGCAGACTTCAAGCAGTCATTGCATGCAAAGGATATGCGACCAAATGTTAAAAATGATTACTTTATTCTACATTATGTTAAACTGTCCAATATTTTTTAATGCCAAAAAATGGGGGGGGCTATGTACAAAAGGTTCTATAATTTTTAAGTGGTTCATCCGATATGTATGAAAATACCCTCAAATTAAAGCTGACAGTCTGCACTTCAACTTTATTGTCATTGTATCCTTTCAAACTCAAAGTGCTAGAGTACAGAACCAAAATAACAAAAAATGTGTCACTGTCCAATGAATTATGGTGCTCACTGTAAGTGTATCATTTCTCATTCCTTTAGCCTCTGCTAGCGATTGGGGAGTGTTTTACGTGGGGACTAGCAGACATGAGTCACTACCTGTGCTGTTTAACAGGTGGACTTGCGGATGCCTGATCGACCACCAGGGGTCGCTGGTTCATAATTGGATATGGTCACCCCAGCTGACTGAAACCCTCCCATCCATATGCTATGCTAGATCCAACTGCACGTTGCCCTATATTGCTGCCAGCAACGGTTGCCAGTGGCCCGGTCTGAATTGGATGCCGTGCACTAGAGCAGTGCCGTAACAGCATGAGCCTCCCAGTAGGCATCCCTCTATGCCATGCTTTATAGACCACCTTTATAGGTGATCACAGAGTCACCTAGTTCTCCAGGCCTGTAGAACTTTCTTCTCAGTCATGTACACCATATTCTTTTTTTTATTGCTTTCACTTTGCTTTTGCTATTTCTACTTAATTGACATCCATTGTAAAACTGCTTTATGCTTTGTGTGGCTTTCAATATAAGTACCAATACTGAGACTCATGTCCTCAATGTGCTAATAGGTTAGACGTTCGCATAGCTGTAAGACTGTTCTTGACCTATGCCTAGCAAGCTGGGGAAAAAAATAACTAACATAAGAGTTGCTTTGTAAGAATGATGGGTTCCTCAACATAGGGCTAACAGAAAGACACATTCATTTCCGGTGCTTTTTTTCTCTCTGTCGCTCTTTCAATCTCCTTTTTCAGCACCATGTTCTGGCTTTCAGCTATAACCAAAAAAGTTATTTTTAAAATGGGAGCCATGTCCGCAAACAAATACACAGTTCTATTGCTTTGGGTTTAATACTGATTGAAGTTCAGCCTTTGCAGACAGCAAGAGCTGGCATGTTCATGATACTGTGTTTGGTGTCATTGTCCGTAGTCATGTGTTGTTCTGTAGTATATTTGTGAATGTAGTTTAAATAGACACGCGCGCCCACAGACACACACATAGAAGGGCCTCAGAGCATGATGGTCGTTCTGTTTTTGTGGTTGATGTCCAGCATCTCATAATCTGCATGGTGTGGGTGTGAGCGTGACACCAAGCAGGACCCAATGCACTAGCTTTAGCAGTTTGCTCCGAAGAGCTGCACTACGTATATTTCTCGTGTTACTTTATCTATCAAAGCGTGCTGCACTAGCACTGCAGTTCAGAGAACAGCATGCTAGCCCTGCGATTGCGTTGTAGAGGCAGAGAACGGAAAGCTTTCGCAATAGCCTGCGCTAAGATTGCCAAAGTAATGTTAAACTGACATCGATGCCATTTTCTCACTTCACTTGCCATGCACAAAGACACTTAAAATATCGCCATATGCAATGCACGTTTATTTTGAAGGCATAAAAAAAAATGTTTAGACCGTCACTGTATTATGAAGACCAGCAATTGTAATGCCACCCAGATCAAAGCCTTCAGCTGAATTGAATTTTTATCAGTTTCTGTCACACAACCCCGTTTATTCCCGTTCCTGTGAAAATATGTCCGGTGACTTTTGCTTGTTGTGGACGGAGGGAAACGGGTATTTTGGCTGTCCTCTGCGATTTCCTAATCACTGTGTCACGGTTTTTTAATGCTACCAGATGTGGACGGAGGAGCTGAAAAAGGTAAGAGGTGTTTTTGACTGTGCTGTAGAGCCAGGCATTGGCAGTAGTGGGGAGGCACCATATTCTCCTGTGACATAGGGTGTGACACTGGCACACAGCCAGACCTACTCCTAACACCACTGCACACAGGTCCACTGGCTGTAACTCACCATGTATCTACACACATTTTCCAGTTGGCTAAAAGGCAGATTGGGCATCTGTTATGTCTTGTTAATGTCTTAAACATAGGGTGGAGTCAGTGATGCAAGAGGAGCGTAATTAATGTTTTTATAGTCACCGTAGTTGTATTGTGTTGTATTATTACTTTAAATAGGGTTACACTGAAGGAGCCAGAGTCAACATGGGATTTCATTCATAAGTAAAATTATTCCTTGTATTGTGAGTGAATATACCTTGTTTTCCAGTACTTCCTTCCTTATTTTTCTCTCAGTCATTGTGTTCCTAAAAAGGACTGCTTTTGACTCACTCTTTTTCCCTGTGTCAGAACTGTTGATGAAGTGCGTTTCTTATGCATTTAGAAAGTTCTTTTTCTTTTGCCCTGTATGAGTGTGTTGTGAGAACTGTGTGATAGTGCTCAGTGTGGAAGTGTTCTGAGCACTCCCAATATGAGAGTGTTTAGACAACTGTGGTAGTGCTCAGTGTGGCAGTGTTCTGAACACTCCCTGATTGAGGGTTTCCTGAGCATGCTCAGTGTGTGTGCTGTGATCATGGTCTAAACGTGTTGCTACAGAGCATTGCCTTGTCTATTTATTTACTTGTATCCTCTTATTTAATTTATTTTATTTTCTAAAATAAAAAAAGATGTTGCCATGTTCTGAGCGTGCCCAGTGCGGCAGCCTCCCGAGCCGTGCGCTAACATGCTAACGTGTTCGATGTCCCTGCAGGCGGAGCAGGAGCTGAGGATAACGCAGAGCGAGTTTGACCGGCAGGCAGAGATCACCAGGCTCCTGCTGGAGGGGGTCAGCAGCACTCACGTACGTGCCCTGCCACGCTTCACTCTGCCGGCTTTGAAATGGGAACGGGCGCTGTTCCCCTAAATACCCGTTTCGTCTCCTCCTCAGGCACACCACCTGCGCTGCTTGACCGATTTTGTGGAAGCCCAGACCACGTACTATGCACAGTGCTACCAGTACATGGTGGACCTGCAGAAACAGCTGGGAAGGTAGTGTCATCTTCAGAATGTGCTTTTTTTATTCCAACAAAAAAAAAAAAACGAATGCATTGACATTATTTGAATTCAAGGGCAGAAGCCCAGTTAGTCGGTTACCTTCATAAAGCAATCATGATATGCATTAGTGGTTAAGTTAAGCACTACAGGGCAATTGTTCGGTTTTAGCTTTGCATTTGGCTAACAACAGAATTTGTATGGGATCATTTTTGCAAACTCACGAGATCTTGTGTCAAGCCTGTCCTTTTGAGACCTTTGCAGTGGTATTTATAGATATGTCTTTGTAATTAAGGTAAAGTCTTAAAACGGTACACGTGATTTTTTTGGCATTATGAAAGGACGAATGTCTGGTTCGCGTCGGCTGCAGTGTAGCTTCCCCCCATGCAAAAAAAAGTCTGCTTGCCTCAAGGTGCAAGAACCGTCCTTGGCTTAACCTCCCCCTCCCCCCCTGGGGCCCCCCCCCCCTTCTCAAACCACAGCTTCCCCTCCACCTTCTCCTCCAACAACAACCAGTCGTCGGGCAGCGCGGGGGCCGGCAGCGCGGGGGCCAGCATCTCCGTGCCCAGCATCCCCCTGTCGGCCTCACTGCCGGCCCCGGTCGCCGGGCGGGCCTCCTCGGGCTTCAGCGAGCTGCGCAACTCCAGCGGCAGCCGCAAGGCCCGGGTGCTGTACGACTACGACGCCGCCGGGAGCAGCGAGCTGTCCCTGCTGGCGGACGAGGTGCGTAGCCGAGGGGCGCGCGCGCTAGGAGCGTCTGCTAAATGTCTGTAATGTAATGTAATATAATGCGGTAGCATGAATGGGCCGCAGTGACAGAAAGACGTGTGCAAATGGGCATAAGTGTATAGACTTCGCAACTCACCCGTAACAGTGTCTGCTATGAAGATGAAAAGTTTAATGTTAGTATTAAGTTTAAAGTAGTGCTCGTTTAAGGTGTCAGCCAAAAACCATGTATGTGTACTGATGCCGAGTCAATGTCTTATTATATCCGGTGTGAATGTTTGAGTCAATCTCAACTAAGTATTTTGTGGAAATGTGAACGTTTGTCTTTCGTCCCTGCAGGTGATCATGGTGTCCAGTGTCCCGGGAATGGACTCTGATTGGTTGATGGGCGAACGGGGGAGCCAGAAGGGAAAAGTGCCTATCACCTATCTGGAGCTGCTGAACTGAGTTCTATGTAGGCTCGATGGAAAAAGCAAAAATGTATTCCAGCTGTGATTTCCATATTTATACAGTTAAGCAGTTAACTATGTATGATGTGCTTTGGAGTCTTCCACACTGCCATGTCTTACGGACGGCTCCCCCACCAGTCCTTTGTGATGTGTGGTCATGTGGCCAAAAGCTGCCATGCCAACGACCACAGCCACTCAAGACCTTCAAGAGCTTACAACGGCTTTCAACATTTATGTTCCAGCCTTTTAACGTATTTGACTAACTCAAGACCGTGGCCGTTGTGCTCAAGTGCTTCGATTACATTTCACCGTCGGTCGCTTCTGTTTATATCTTTTTACTTTTTACAGCCTTATTAATGTGTACAAAGAGCACTCAAACATTGATTTTTAAGTTGAAGATCACTTTAACTTTCCTTTTTATGCAATGCTAAGAGCTTGTTTTTGATAGTGCCACGAGGTCTTGATTTGTCCTTTCAGAGAGGATATTGGGTTTTGGGGTCATATGAACTGTCAGTTGTCTCTCCCTTTCATGATTCTCTCCCATAGAATTGTATAAGAACAGTTCTGTGTGTTCTCACCAGAGGAACCTCGAGGATAACAAAACTGGGTGAAGAGTATTCCAATACATATCATTAGATCAAGAAGTCAAAACTAAAATTTAGTAAAGACGTGGGCATGGTATGCATGCTTCAGACATTGTCCTCATTTTACCTGTGTACGATTTCCTCGTGGAACTTATGGGGTCCAGTGATAAGTGCCAGTGAGAAAATGGTTATCTCAAAGATGTCTGAGAAAATGGGGTTTCTGTGAACAAGTCTAAGCTTATAAAAGCTGCCCCACAACGCTACCCTTTTTAGACTGAGTTAGGGAGTGATGTTTTCACCGTTGGCCTTACCTACAAGAGAGCACATTTCCCCTGCCAAATACTTTTCAAATGTTTTACCTAGAGAGGACCTGTAAAGAGTTTAACTAATTGTTAGTTTACTGCTTAGGAGTTGTTTATGCAATATATTGATGTGTAACAGTGCCTTAAAATGAGAATTGAAGCAAAAGGTTGCAACTGAATTGTGTGGCTCAACACTAGTTTCACTTCTAAGATCTGAACAGTGTTTTTACTTCCCTGCTCTTCACTCGCCACATTTGTGAAGAGGAGCTGGATTTACTCTAAGAACCAGGTTAATTCTGCCTTCCTGACGTCTGTTCAGTTATTATGGAAATGTTAAGAACGTATGCATTCTGATGTATTAAAAGAAAAGATGTACGTCTCTTGTGTCCTTTGGAGAAATATTGGGATATATTGTGATAGAGTTTATTGATGAGGGTTGAATTTGAAAATTGAAAATACATTTCACATGCCAGTTGCCATAATTATGATTAAATAACTGAATTTTTTTAAAAGTACATTTCTGATAAGTTTTAATTGTAATTTCACATACCAATTACAGACCGCGTAATTATGTAGTTATCTGAATTTTTTTTTTTAAAAAGGGAGAAAAAAAAGATTTATTTTAGTAACCCAGGGCATTTTAACATTTTGTTAATGATAAATGTATCTAGATTTTTTCTTTCTTTTGTGAGTTTCTCTTTTTGGCCAGCAGGGGTCAGAGTTAATCCGACATTCACTACTGGGAGATGGGTGACAAATTAAAGAAAAACCTGAATAAATCAGTGGAGAAACATAACAAATGCATCTGCTTCTATACAGGTGCACTGCATGACACAATTATGCAGTTAACATCCTATCATACTCTGGCATGTATAAAAATGCTGAGCAGTCCAGTTGACATTGATTTTGGGTCAAGATGACAATAAGAAAATATCTAAGTGACTTTGAAAGAGGGTATATTATTGGGGCACGGATGACAGGAGCTTCAGTGACAAAGAATGCTCAACTGGCTGGTGTTTTCATAGGAAAAGTGACTAAATCATTTAAGGTAAAGACATCGGTAAATAGGGTCAGGAATTGTGGTTGAAAGTGCACATTCGATGACTGATTTTCGTGAATTAGTGCGATATGTAAGGAAAAGCAGAAGAGCAACTTTCCCTCAGGTGACTGAGAATGTCAATGCAGGACGTGATCAGACTGTCAGCCAGAACAGTCCATCAACAACTACATTGAGAGGGTTATTACAGTAGTGTTGCAGTGCATAAAACCCCTCATTTCAAAGACGAATGCACATTTGAGAATTCAGTGGTGCAAAAACCATAGGCACTCATCTACAGAAATGTGGAAAAAGGTGATATGGCCAAATGAGTCATCCGTCACTATATTCTTGAGGAGTAGGCGATTGCATGTCTGGCGTACATCAAGATTGACGAGTAGGCGATTGCATGTCTGGCACAGGCCTGCTTGACCCCTGCAGTGAGGGGGTCCGGTGGCTCTTATGCTGTGGGGGGCATTTTCCTTGTTCCTCTTAGAGGGAAGGGTCACTGCAAATCAATCAGAGGAAGTGAACTCTGCAGTGGAAAAAAAAAACCACCAACAATGCTGTTGCACAAAAATGCTATTTTAAATAAAACTTGTAAAAACTGACTTTAGGAATTGTTGACTACATTATATTCAGCCCCGAATCGTGGCAGAGGTCTATATGAAATTGAATCACTAACCAAATACATTTAGAACTTTTTCTACCCTTTTAATTTGTAAACATATTGGAAGGAGAACATATACCTATGCAAACTGTAGTAACTGTAGTAGATTGTATGTAAATCCAGTTCGATATGGGCCTGGATACTGAACTCGGAGCTTTAGGTTGGGCTGATGCTGTGTGGTGAGTTAAGGGTTAAGTGGAAGTAGAGCCATGGGGACCTGCTGACTTCCTGTGCTGTGGGCAGGAGGCTGCTGCTGCCCGTTACTCATCTGCACATGATGGGGCCTCAGTTCCTTCCAACAATACAATCATGGAGAAACAGGCCCCAACCAGCTTCCGCCAGCTAGCAGTCCACACACAACTGTACTGCCTCCAGCTGGATATTTACCAACATTTGCAAGTTTATTGTCAATGTTTCTATACAGTGGGCATTAGGTTTCAACCTTTATTGGGAGTCCAAGTAACATTCATATGACCCAAATTATTGTTCTTACCTATTCAATGAGCACAGTTCTTAAATGTTACCGGTTAGAGTATGCTAAAAATTACATTTAAGAAAAAACGTTGAGTAGAGTTCCGGAACAAACTCTTAACAAACAGATAAAATGAGTATTAATCTGTACGATAGTGTTATGACTTAGGCATGTATGTCAGACACTGGAACTGTCTAACTTGCCTTTATTAAAGTGACTGCAAAGGTAAATCCATGAATTCTTCCAAGTAGTTTTTCTGGGGCTACTAAGGTATGTAGTAAGCATAAACAACAGTATGAGAAATAAATTGCATTGCATTATCAACTTATATCAGCCTAAAAACTTCCATCAGTTCATTTTTGCAGATTGAATGGGAGGAGCTCAATTTATTACTGGGCTCTGAGCAGTTGGGTCCAGGTCCTTCATGACATCATGAACGTAACGGCCAATAAATGCTTTAGTCTCATTGTATATCTCCTCCCATAGTCTGAGCCAAATAAAAGTATTCTCTCCGACTAAAAAAGCCTCTTTGAGTCTGAGTGAAACACTCCATTGCCAAAACACTCTGCTTAAGTAAACAAGGAGTTTTTAAGGGCCAAAAACTGGAATGATCTTGACCGCACAAGTCAATCCCCAGACCTGAATCCAATTGAACATGGGTTTCACTTGCTGAAGACCAGATGGATGGAAAAAATCCCCCGAAACAAGTAGAAACTGAAGATGACTGCAGTGCAGGCCTGGCAGAGCCTCATGAAGGAAGATACCCAGCGTTTAACAATGGCTATTGATTGCACACTTCAGGCAGTCATTGAAAGCAAAGGATTTTCAACCAAGTAGTAAATATGATGACTTTAAATAAGTTAGTGTTAATTTTTCCAATTACTACTGGTCCCCCAAAATGGGGGACTACCTATACATATGGCTATAATTCCTACTTGGATCACAGGATTTGGATGTAAATACCCTTACATTAAAGCTGACTTTAACCTCATAGTCAGTGTTTCATTTCAAATCCACTGTGCTGGAATGCAGAGCCAAAACCACAAAAATTGTGCCATAGTGCATATACAGACTACAGTGTATGTGAGTAAAGAAACATGAACACAGCTTCTAGACAGCTTCTATATTTTAAAATCGTCTTCTTTTAATTTGAAAATTCACTTTTAAGATTTTTTTCTTTGTTTACATAGAAAAGTATGGCATTATTCATACCAAACGTAAAATCAGAATTCAAGCTCCAGTTAGATTTGATGTCAAATGGTGAGAGGCAGCACTACTGAATAGCCCATTAAGCAAAACCTTCACTGAGATATGGTTGTGTGAGAGACTCTTTATCTCAAAAGGGAGTGAAAGGGACATACCACTTTGGGTGTGTCGATCAGATCTTTTCAGCTCCAGCTTCAAAGTTTAAAATGAGAATACTCTCCTATGGAGGACCCTGCTGTGGCTCACGGCAGAGGCTTTTCAGCGTTCCTCAGTTTCTCTCTCTCTTTCTCTGTCACTCTGTTTCAACCACCATGACCCAGAACACTACCACAGTGGTATTCTGGTTACACTCTGGTTTGCCTGAGTGCTATATTGTCAGCACGCCCTGCAAAACAGCAAGCACGTTCTGGTTCTCCCCAGTACACCTGCTCTACATAGCCATCCGGCACCTCCCCTCCCCACCTCTCCCCCAAACCTGCACAAAGGGATTACATTATGGTTAAGGAAATACTGGTCTCATTGCTGTTCAATAGTGCAGCCTCAGAACAGTCACTGTGGATACGGAAGCTGACCACGTTGGACTACCTTACGCGGTGAACCACCAAGGCTTTCTGGTCACAATTTCTCAGACTGAATCATTGGAAATTCGAAACATTCCTCTAATCCTTTACCAGAGGAATTACTGTCAGAGTACATGTACGTGATAAAGTTTTGAATTTCCACTACTTCAGGACTGCTGTTGAACATAAAGCAGGAAGTTTGCTTGCTGCTATGAGAACAGGCTGTTCTTGTGCATCGTGATGTGAAAACTATAAAGGGTACATTAATGCTACAGTGAAAATTTCTACAGTAGTGTAGAGTTGAACGTGCTATTTTGGGTTTAGCTGTATTTGTGAATCCAGCTTGAGGGAAAACCCTTGCACCCGTGTTTCTGAGGTACTGTACAGCCCTGGGCAGTTACTGCTGAGAAGCAAAACAGGAAATTTCATGTTTCCCCTTTGCTTTTAGCAACCTCTTGCATCACAAGATTTCTGCAATGGCACACGCACGTACTGCGTGCAAACACTCATGCCGCAACACACACATTTGGCCACATACTCACAAACCTCTCTAGGGAACATCATGGTGTGAACCACATATGCTGTTAAATCAAATTAAAATAAAATAAAGAGAAACACCCAGATACATCCAATTATGTGTTGTACACAGACTTCATTCTTTATTTATACATTATGCTTGTGTGCGTATGTGTGTGTGTGAGCAATATTTAATTTTACCAAATAAAATGCCTTTTTTATATTTCAAGATAATTATGGAAGTGCCAATCACAAGGAGAAGAAATACAATATATATCCCACTGGGGTCTCTAAAGCTGCTTCCACACACCTGCCCATGCATAAGTTCCACTCTGTATGCATCAGGTGTGAAATAATGGCAGGTCACTTCTGCCCAGTCTTTGACATTTATCACATCTTCTGCCTCAAATGCTCTGTACCAGTCCAACAGGCAGCAGTTGAAAGGGTTTCCTCCAAGGAAGAGAGTCTGAACCCTTTCGGCAATCATGTTAGCCTGCTGAGATGGGATGGTGGTCAGCCTGTTGTTCCTCAGGTCAAGCAATCTAAGGTCAAGTCTCACCAAAGAACCTGGGAGCTGAGCAATGTTATTACTAGAAATGTTTAAAGATTTTAAGTGGCGGAATGGAGTGAAGTCAAAGTCGCGAAGACCTGTGTTTCCAAGGTTTAAATACTGCAAGGTTTTGCCAAGACCCCCCAATGCATCTTGCCGTATGAGGATTTCTGGATTGTTTGAGAGGTCCAGGTGTGTTATGGGTGTCCTCTCAAAGGCAGCGGAAGGCAGGTGTTCAAGGCTGCACCCTGCCAGGTAAAGCTGCCTCAGAGACATAATGTTGTTCCAAACTGCACAGTCAGAGAATTCAGGAGTGGTGCTGTTCTCCTCGAAGGAGCAGACTCGTACTCTGTTATAACTCAAATCCACTGTCGTAATGTTAGGCAGGGCAGAGAACAACCTGGGAGGGAGTACTTGTAGGTCATTAAGACTTAGGTAGAGATGTGTCAGGTTGCTCAGTTTATGCAATGTGTTTTGGTTAGCTTGGAGAGTAGTTAGCCTGTTATTGCTCATGTCCAACTCATAAAGAGAACTTGGGAATTCCTCTGAATTCAGGTCCAAGGATTCCAAACAGTTTGTTCCCAATTTCAGTCTTGACAAAGATTGCATTTTACCAAGGAATCCCGGAGGGAGGTAGTTTACCTGGTTCCCAGTCAGGTCCAGAAGGTCCATAGAGGAGATGCCCCCATAAAGACTCTCATCCCACAGTTTGACTGTCACATTGCTTGCATTGTCCTTTAGATTAAAAAAGTCAACCGTGGTGTTCCAATTAGTAGTGCCAGTGTCTGTGAGGTGCTCATAAAAGTTCACCCTATTGTTGGACAGCAGCAAGTTCCGAATGTGGCTGTGGGTGGGCAGAAAAGGGAAGAAGTAAAGCTTGTTGTCTGAGAGATCAAGAGTCTCCAAGTGGAACATTTCCTCCATATCCTGCTGGGAGGTGAACCACTCGATAGCATTGTGACTGGCATTCAGTTCCAACAACTGAGTAAGCTGAAAGTTCACCAGGCAAGGCAAGCTGTTGAAGGCCACATTGAGTCTTTGGAGTTTCTGCAAGTGGTCAAAAGCATCATCTATCTCAAAGAGCATATTCCTCTCCAGGTTCAGTTCCCTGAGCTGGTGAAGGTCACGGAAAATGTCCTTGTCCAGTCTCAGCATGACATTCCTGGAGAGAGACAAGTACTCTAGCGAGGTCAAGTTCTCCAGAACAAAGGAAGCCTTTTCTTCTGTAAGCCCATTCCCTGAAAGATCCAAGGTCCTCAGCTGGGTCAGTGTACGCAAGGCCTGGGCAGTCTGCAAGTATCCTTCAGAAAGGTTATTATCAGCCAAACTGAGGCTCTCTATATGACTTGTGCTGAGGAACGCATCTGACTCGATAGTGTGCAGTAGGTTTCCTGCACATCTCAGGATGCGGAGAGCAGGATAACCAGAGAGATGTGTACGCTGCAACATTCTGATGCTGTTGTTGTTTAGCTGAAGCTCTGCGACGTTGCCTGGTAGGTCTCTTGGCACCGACGAAAGCTGACAATTGTTGCAAAAGGCAATCTGTGAAGCCTGAAAAGAAAGCATAGACACATTGCAACATGCATTATGTATATTTTGCTCTCAGAGGTATTACAACAGCCCAGAGACACTGAGACACTGCTGTTCAAATCTATATGTGAAGCATACCTCGGACTGGGATGATTCAGTATTTAGTTTTGTTAATGTAACGTTCCATATACAGTCAGTTTGACTATTAATTCTTGAATTAAAAATGACTATTCAATCTACAAAATACCTAATTTGGAAACTGCTAAACAAGTTTTTACTCAGAATTAGTAGGTGAAAGTAGCTTAGATTGCCTGGATATGAAGTCTGAATAGGAATTAAATTGAATTTCTTCGATTACATTAGCTGTTCTGAATAGGCTTAGAACCACTCGTAAAAAATACAAGCGTAGTTTGTGCTGCTTATTGTGCAACCGCTACGAATGCTATGATGCCATATTTGCTGATTCACTTAAGTATTGACCAAGTAACTGCACAACCAAGCTCAAATAGTTAGCAAGCACAGTTAGAAATGATACGTAAGCACAAGACCAAGACACAAGGTCTTTTTTTATAAAAAATGTTTCTTGGTGTCAAGTTATATCCAAATCTGCAAACAAAGTAAAAAGCTAGTGGCACTCATGCCTATTTTTGATGAGGAGTAAGCCATCTTCACTGAAAGAAAGTAATGACATTTTTACAAGAAAGTGTCTATGATGGAAACAAACACTGAACATCCTCTTCTAAATTCACATGTCTATGTGTGCTTTTTATGTCCATCCTGTGTTGTGGCTTGTTTTTTGTCTCACCACACATAAATAAATGTGCAGGTACTTCTGGTTAATAAATGCACCTCAAAGAATACTTTCACACCATCTGACTAAGTTTGCTCATGCCCCGGCAACACTTGAGCTCAGTTCTCTCTGTTGTCAGGCTGCCCTAAGTCTCAGGTCAAGATCCTCCATGCCTCACTCTCTTCCTGAAAGGTTTCTCTCATTATTTATTATAATTCATTCAATTTCTTTGATACAGAATTTAACTTGCGTGCAAGAATCAGCAATGCAATCTCACGGGTACATCAATATTCAAATACAATGCCCACAAATTATGTTAAATCAGCTCATGAATATGGAAATAGTCTGATCAAAAAATGTCAAATAGCCAAAATGAAAAAAAATAGAAATATCTACTTAATTACTTAAAATCCTTAATTTTACTGAAAAAGCTCTATTTTACTAAACAACAAAAAATATTCTTGTTCGAAGTGACCAGCACCACTGTTTAGTAATAGCAGGAATGAACCATAATGTAAAGTCAGGTGCTCACATACCAGTCTGCACGGTCTCTGCAGTGATTGACAGGATGTTGGAGTCAAGAGGTTCCACATCAGCCATAGGTGGAAAAACAGCAGGGAGAAGAAGCCGGTGAGGGGCATCTTAACACCATTACTAGCCAAACAAAAGAAAAATGAGCAGACGTGAGAACGAGAGTGAGAGAGAGCTCTTCCTACGCTCTGCCACAGCTGTACAGAATGACACGTTGCAGACAATCATCACCATCAAACGTCTACCCCACCTCCCAAGACTCTATTTTCAATGCATATATGCCCTTATGCCATGCAAAACCCAGCTCAATGGTGAATAAAATAAAAGAAATAAAATATTTTGCAAGGGAAACAGCTTTAAAAATGGTCCTCTTTCCAAGATTTAACAGCTTGATACGGAACATGTGCTGTCATACTGAACTGCAGGTGTAGACTGAAAATGTTCTATTAGTAAAATTTGTAAAAATGAACCAGGAATCCAAGAGTATCTGATCTGTCAGACAAGTGTTTGAGAATTTTTCCTCTTTATGGTGAGAATTCTTCGGTCATCTAATGTTGAGGCCTTCCTTGACCAACCAGGCCCTTAGTGATTTCTGAGCTCACCAGACTTGGCCATTCCACAACCCTGATTCTTTTCTTTTTCAGCCACTCAGTTGTAGATTTATTTGTGTGCTAAGGATCATTGGGCCTCATTCACCAATATCTTCCTAAGTTTTTTCTTAAATTTGTTCTTGAGAAAGGTCCTAAGAAAAGTCTACGTCAGATTCATGACGTGTTCTTAAACCACAGAATTGTTCCCGGCAGTAAACTGCATCGGAGAAACTAGCTGTTTCAACCGGTCGCTGCACAAAACATTGCACAAAAAATGTATTGCCAGTCATTTTGGTGTCACCCGGCGCGATCCGCACCCCCCTAGTGACGCCTCTGAATAATAGTTCTCTATTTCAGCATGTCCATGTGTTTAAAAAGTGTTACCTAAGTGCTTAGTTTGTATTCAAAATTTTTAAACATTTGCTTTTTCAGTATAGACCAAACACTGCATAATTGAAACCCCCAAAAATGTATCATTTATTTACAGATGAACTTGCGCTGAGGCAACCACCATCTGAGGCAGAACCTGGCACCTTAATACTTTATAAAATAATGAAAATAATTATTTAAAAATATTATAAATGATAAAAATATTATTGTAATCTAAATCCTATATTATACAACTGTAGAATTGAAGAAAACGCAATAACTAAGTATTCTGCACAAACATGTCAGCACTCAAATGTGCGTAAGTGTGCTCTTGAGTGTACATAGATTTTGTTCTTACCTAAGAACAAATCCCAAATAAGAAAACATTTGTGAATCAGAATCTTCGTGAAAACTGCATAAGTGGGTTTTAAGAAGAAAATTTTTCTTAAGAACGGTTGGTGAATGAGGCCCATTGAGCACAACTTAGGCAAAAGTTGAGTTTTGGAACACAGTCATTTGGACAGATGAGACCGAATTTGAGTTGTTTACCCATAATACACAACACCATGTTTTGTGAAACCATGTATCACCACAAGAATCTCATGCTAATCATCAAGAATGGTGGTACAGGGGCGATGATTTAGCAGCCACTGGACCTGTACGCCTCACAATCATTGAGTCTGCTCTGAATTCCACTGTACGATCGCATTCTAGTGGAAAACGTGAGACCATCTGTCCAACAGCAAAAACTTGTCCATAAGTGGATCACGCAATAGGACAATGATCCTAAGCACACAAATAAATCTACAACTGAGTGGCTGAAAAAGAAAAGAATCAGGGTTGTGGAATGGCAATGTCGAAGTCCAGACCTCAACCTCAGTGAAATGCTGTGGTGGCAGCTGTGCAGAAACCAACTGCCTCGAACAGCAATGGCAATGTATCATTTTCTAAAGTGGACCATGTTTCGTTTTTTGTTTTGTTCACCGAAAAGTTCCAACAAGAATTCTCCAGTATTGAACATCAACAGTTGATTTCTCTAAACTTAGAGACAAAGGAAAAATACTCAGGAGTAAAATATTAAGTGCAGCTAGTAACCATTGTAAAGTTATAATTAAAGATGAAATGAACTGGTTACCAGTTGCCTTCAGTTGAAAGCAGCTGGATCAGACGGTAGAACAAGCAAGGCCTCTACTATTAATTGTAGCGTTTCTACTAGTTAGGGTAGCAATTATGCAATTTGATATGAATTATTATTGAATACTCCAGTAATAAGAATAATTTGAATACTTGTTTAAACTAAAACAGTTATTTGGTTCACAAAATGTAGCCTATAGGGTTTGTATTCCTTATTTTTATTAACAGGACCACACTAACAATTACCCGAAATCAGTCGTTCCAAAACTCGGTCCTGGGTCCCCCTGCGTATGCCGGTTTTTGTTCCAACCACATTCGCAATATCATAATTTCAACAAGCTGCTAATTTTTTTTAATGAGGTGCTTTTCATGTTTAGAGGGATTATTTACCCTCTTAAGCCACATTATGTCTGAAATAGCTTTGTATTCCCCAAAGAATACAATTCCTATGTAAATATTGTGCTACAATGCGCTTATTGTGCTACATTGCAAACAATTACATAAAAAGAGATACGTTTTTTTATCAAATGAAAAGACAAAGGTAAATCAATATGCACCTAATTAAGTTTTTGAACACTTGTTTAATTTATGTCATATTTTTTTCACCTTAATATAATGAACACATTGCAGATCTGACTCGTTGTAATTTTCTTTGTCTTTGAATTCATAATCTTCATTATCTTCCAGGTGGTTAGTTTTAGTGGCAGGTGTCCACATTTTCACCAATTAGGAGCCTGATCGCCATCGTCTTTAATTTGAGGTTTTACCTCTTTTTATGCAATATAACACAATTAGCACGACACAAACATAGGGAATTAATTATTTATGGCAATGCATAGCTATTTCTGAAATAATGAGGCATAAGAGGGTAAGCAATCCCACTAAACATGAAAAGCACCTAATTAAAAAAAAATAACAGCGTGTTAAAATTCTGAGATTGCGAGAGTTTGGAACGAAAACCAGCATACATAGGCGGCCCCAGGTCCGAGTTTGGGAACCCCAGCCCTATATAAATGGCCATTGTAATCTGATCATAAATACGCCAAATAAATTGCCCATCAGTCAGTGCAAATGAAACGATCCAGTTATTTTAATGGTGCACATGTGAACTCGTAGTAACAGGATGAACATACACCTCTGCTGTCGATTTTGTGAGTGTTGGAAACGTATCTTAGAAAACCACGCGTGGATGCTGCACAGCAAATACCCTAAGTTTCATTAATGCAATGATCTGTGGATGCACATCGCAAACACTAACTTTCCGGTATATTAAATCTACTTTCGTTTTTTATTTATTCCTTTATATATTTTCATTTGATTACACTTATCATGATGCAAGCATTAATTTACAAATAAGATTATAGCAGCTTCGTATCGTTAGTAAACATACAACTGCTAACTTTTAACATTGCCTATGTACTTTAAATCGCAAGTGCACTCACGCGGACGTGTTGGTACGGAAGCTCCACACCACCGACGGTTGAACCCGCAACCATGTCGCTGGCTTGCATCCCCAATTGACCGCTAAAGCAGGGTGCTTGTTCGAAGATGTGCAGGGAATCGTTATCTGCCTCTTGCCGGGATTAGTATTTGCGGAAGCAAGCAAGCAGCGGAAACCAAGTCACATGAACTGTCAAGATCATGCAAGCTCCAAAAGCGAGGTCAGATCTGTCGAGTTTCTCACCAGCCGCAGCCCAAATGAGATTCACAATATGAGGCAATCCTCCCTTCGAAATAACCTATACTTAGAAATATCTCACAGGAACTATGTTACAGTAGGCTATAGCCAATTGGCAACTTATAAGAATCATAAGAGAATCGATCCTCTGTTCGTTTAATTAATTACTTGCATACATTCAGAGTTTATTACAATAGCTTTCGCTGAACTGTCTTGGCATCGCAAATAAAAATATCGGAAAAACCATGCATCCTAGAGGAACCTGTTTCCATTTACTACATCAACCTGCAGGGGTGAAACACAGAGCTTCAGGACCACAAAAACCTGCGTGGTACACACACACGCTCCCTTCACTGCTGGTTTGATCAACAGATACTATTACAGAGGAAACCACTCGATGCTAACGCCCTTCCTGTCGTGCTGTGCTATTCACACATCTGCAAGATGTTGCTGCTCTTTCTTCCTTAAACAGCACATACTCAGCACTACAACACTTTGACACACAGTAAGCGAACTTCAATTTGGAAAACGCTTTCTCTAGTTTGGTATAATGTTTTGCTGGTGCTGCCAATTCCTGTTCTCTCTGCTGTTAACAGTAGCCTATACATTGCTCAGTTTGTACACTCATACTTATAATAATATTATAATAAGTTAGTTCATTAATTTGGTTATCAACTACAGGCCATCAGTAGTTGACATAAGATATCTAATTTTTTTTAGCCGCCCAATTTTTGACACACTGCGTGGTGTGACGTTTTGTGATGTTTTATTTTGCAACACTTGGAAATGACAATAAGGAAAAAAGAGTGCAGTTCTCTGGAGGAGAGGCTTGCTGCCTGTCACTGTTGACTTCCTGGGCTTCTGTGACTTTGTCTCCCCAGTCACTTCAGCTCAGAGAACAACTCAGGCCTAGTGACTGACCAAAGCCTTCCAGAGTCCCACATAACCTGCCCAGTCTCACAACATTGCACTGTAGGAGTTATTGCAAATGACAGGGCTTCGCATTACATTTATGGTGAAAAGGTTTTAATTGTGACTTTAATATGTACATGCAAACAAGTTCCTAAAAGCCAAAGAGTTACTGTTCTTTTGAAGGAAGTGAAGAAACTATAGAGAGCGAGGACTACAAAAGTAGATTTATCGTACAGATGGCTCATCATTATCTGCAACACTTCAGGGGTTTGATTCACATTTAAAGTGATGATGCCAGTTATTTTGTTGTTATGTGGTTGACACAAGACCTTAACGATGTATTGCATGCTGGAGTGGCCGTTTATTCATAAGCAGTTTCATTTTCCTGTTCGGTGTCATGTAACGTATGCTGAGTCATTAAGAGTTTTCATGGTGTGACTAAAAAGAGCAAATTATGGAGAATGGGTATCAGGGTTAAAAGGGTAAACTAGTATGAATTAGCAATATCTAATTTCAACTAGGGCCTCCAGAGGTTTTCAAAATGGACACTAGGGTATCGGAACCTACTGTGCTTGTTTCTGCCGTAATTGCAACGTCTGAATACATGAAGAATAAATATTCCACATTTACTTCCCAAAATTTTTAACCAGTGAGATCAACTGATTGTGTGGGTTAGAAACGGCAGTTTGGATTTGTGAGTGAAAGAAGGCTGACTTAGCAGAGGCAATCATAGATGAGAAGGAGACCAGGAGTGAGTGGAAGACTGATAGATCATGTGGAGCTCTGGTCATCCTTCACTTCCATTAAAATGGAAGTGGAATATACACCCAATATAGATCAATAATTCTACTTACCGCAAATCTTTATACTTCATTTATGCAATGAGTGTGCCATTCAGCTGAACTATCATGATCGAGAATGAACAGTTTGAATAACCCCCTGGCATGATCAAGAGGACCAAGGAAGCATGGGGCATCTGATGCATGAGTGTGGCAGGGGTGCAATGTCACTCTCAATCCCACATGAAACTTTAATGTGGTTCTCCAGCTGCCACAGGAAGTCCCACATACTGGCAGAGTGGCACAGAGTGCACAGAGACACATCTGCTAAGAAAGCACTCGCCACAGTCTAGGAGCTTTAAATGGCACATGCCTTCCATACGATTCCCATGGCTAATTTCACACTGTAGTTCAGTTATAACATTTGGAACTTTTTTTTCAATTTTGTACCAAGGAAAGACCTGAAACTGTGCTACTATTAAAGATACATGGCTCATATCTCAGCCTTTGGGTCTGAACCGAGATATCATTAAAAATGAAATCTAAAAATCTACTGTAGATCCCCCCAAACCCTGCATCACAAGGGTTCCAGAACACTATGTGTTATAAATTGTCAGGAGTAAATTGTTGACTAAACCTTCAATCTATCCATCCATCCATCCATTATCTATACTTGCTTATCCTGGGCAGGGTCACGGGGGGTGCTGGAGCCTTTCCCAGCGTGCATTGGGCGAGAGGCAGGAATACACCCTGGACAGGTCGCCCATCTATCGCAGAGCACACACACCATTCAGTCACCATTCACTCATACACACACTCCTCATACTCAGTGTTGCCAATTTAGCGACTTCGTCGCTAGATTTAGCGGCTTTTTGACCTTCCCTAGCGAGTAAAAATCTTATCTGGTGACTAGCGACAAATTTGGCGACTTCTTGCAACTTTGGCAACCTCCATTCTCCATTGCAACAGCAGAAATCACCTTTCACCGATTTGTAAATGACGTCTGCCTTTCCTAGTGCTCTAGCGTTGCCCATGTTTATAAAAGTAATGATTTACCTATGTAGAATCAGTTGCTGTAATTACAGGGAAGTAGATGTTCTACAGATCTAACAGGTACTACGCAACTTGGCCAACGTCATTGGAGGGCAGGCAGACACAAAACATGCGCTATGCCTATCGCCGTGCATGGCTTAACATACGTTTTTTAAATATGCAAATGATTACGTGGTGATGTCATACATATACAAATTAACATATGACGTCTTCTAGCGACTTTTAGAGGAGGCTTTAGCTACTTTCCATAGAAAATAGTTGGCAACACTGCCCACACTATGGGCAATTCAGTCTCTCCAATTAGCCTACCTGCATGTCTTTGGACTGTGGGAGGAAACCAGAGTACCCAGAGGAAACCCACAAAGACATGGGGAGAACAGGTAAACTCCACCTTCAATCTATGAATTCCCAATTTCACAAGCCCTGATTGCCTACAATCCATGACTACATTACAGATTGCGACAAGGAGACTGAACAGGTTACATTTTGTTCCCAACTGGGGTTAACCAGAAATCCTGCAATAGAAGCTGAGCCTTATATTTCCATTGAGCAAATGCTGATAAACAAATTACCATACATTAATGAAGAAACCAAGGAACTGTCATTTTGCGATACTAACCCTAACCAAGGGGATTACAGTATTAATCAAAAACAAAACCAACAGCACTCCCTTGTGGCAACATTATGAGATACCTATTACAAGAACCAAGACATTATTGTAGTGCTCTTCCATGGAAAGATGATTTTAAGTTGTGATGTAAGTGCTTCATGAACCGCATAATAAATGAAGCCACTGTATGTTGTCAATTTGAATTGTATCAACCAATGAAAATACTTAATTTCACAACATCATAACAGAGGGCATTTAACCAGTGCTTCTCCTCTCAGGATCTTAAACTGCTTTTCAGTGAAGTGAAACTTCAACTTCTGAACCACCACCATTGTGTAGCACCCACCTGGACTTTTAAGCCAAAATGAAGAAACAATTAGCTATTGTCAGAGTTCTAGTGATTAGATTGCGGTCTTCAAGAGAGAGAGAATATAATAAGTGCAAACTTGTTCATAGTCCATACAATAATATATTGTTACTGAGTAGCCTTCTTTTTTTCTGCTCTGTCCCTTTTTCCCTCACAAATATCAAAGGAAATGTCCTTAGGCAATTAAAAGTTACAATGAGCCCTGGTCGATGCATACAATCTATGGTGTCTCCTCTCCTGCAAAGTTTAACTGACACTAGAATGCAAAGCTATTTACGAGGTGTCAGAGGCCAGCATGGCCACACATTGCCACAAGGGTAATCGTTTCGTTTTTCCATTTTGGGTTTGAATTCCAATCGGCAACATTTGATTGAAAAAATCAATTGAAAGTCTTAATGTCTATGTAGACATTGTTGCTGAGGCCTGCTAGTTTGGAATTTTCTTAACAATTCTTGTTACAACCATCACCAGTTTTTAAAAGCAGGAGTAAATATCCATCTTGTAGAGGAATTCAATAGCTGAGCCGAATTACCTCTTAACATATTAATGTTTGGTCTTGTTAAAAAGAGGCTAAAACCATACATCTTTTAATAATGATATCATGGTGCCTAGCCCTGCTTTCAACAACATAAGGTCACTTTTATAAGTAAATTATCAGCTCTTAGGTCGGGCCTTCAAAAAGAAAGACATTCGCACATTTTCTCCATTGCAATATTTCACATGCAGTAAGAACCTTCGCCAGAGCATTAAAAAAAACACACAGATGCACAAAACATTTATAGCCTATTATCACGCCTATAAGGCAAGGGTCACTCATTATGGAAAATAGCTCTGTTAATCAACTTATTAACTATCCCTTTTTAGATCTTATTTTCACATTACAATTCAAGGTTGATCTGGGGAAGCAGCTCAAGTTCCCAGACACTATCGCAGTGACCATGCTCAGGCCAGACATGGTCCTGATGTCTGAAATATCAAGACAGGTGGTCCTGCAGGAGCTGACTGTTCCCTGCGAAGACCAAATGGAGGAGGTCTACAAGAAGAAGAGGGCCAATATGTGGACCTGGTTAGGCCATTCTCTCCACAGGGCCCTCAAACTCCTTGGCATTACAGGACTGCACAGCAGGAAAGCCATCAACAACACAACTGAGGCTGCAGAGAGGCTGTCAAGATGGCTATGAATCAAGAGGGGGGATCCGTGGACAACACATGCTACTCGGACACAAGCTAGGGCCTGATCAACCCTGGATGGGTCACCTGGGTCAGAGTGTATGATTGCTGAAAGACCCGAAACACCCCATGACCCCAGGTTACATCACTGATGAAGTGTCCAAGTGCATCACAAGATATGTGATTCACGTTTGTATAAAAGACAAATATATATTAATATTTTAAAATCCCATATGTGAACAACAGTAAACGCCAACAATGACAGAAATGAAAACTTTTTAGAAAAACTTTTGAAAAAAAAAAAAACTTATTTGATTCCTCTAAAAAAACAAATGGACCACCTGAATGGGATATCGGGCAGGTACAGTATTTGTTATAAGACTGAGGAGTAAAGGTACAAAATACATAATACTGAAATATTTAAGAAATACTGGCATATTTTATGTAAAGCTGAATTAAAAGCACCTTCTATACAGTGTGAGGGATAGCCTCTTTCTAGAAATCTTTGTTTTATAGCAGAATCATTTTATTCATTTTCAATGAAATCCTCAGTAGAGGGAGACCTTGTTTTAGCGCTTTAGGATGTGCCCTACTGGAAAGGAGAAAAGTATTGCAGCCAGTTTCTTTTTGATAGAAGGTAGAACTAAGCAGTGTTCCCCATACATTGAATTTATTAGGGGGCATGGCAAATTAAATTTGCACGTGGCCAAAAAGTTTTTCTTTGTATTTAGTTGTTCTTTTTTTTCCCCCAATGTCAAAGTGACACACAGCCGATGCTCATTACGCTGTGCAAGAGGCAGAAATACACCCTGGACAGGTCACCAATCTATCACAGGACACACACACCATTCACTCACACACTCATACTTATGGGCAATTTAGAATCTTCAACTCTCAATTGCCCATTAAATTATTTAATAAACAGTACAAACAATCCTCAGAAGTGAATTTTTGGTGAACCCCCCCCCCAAAAAAAACAAAACAAAAAAAAAACACTATTTGTATCCTTTTTTAATAGCATTTAAAAATAATACTAATTCTCTGCTGGAGTTCCTTTAGAATATAATCCAAATATTAATGCCACTTTTGGATTTTTTTTTTTTTAAAGAAAGGGTTATATATAAAATTCTGCTGAAAATGCCCCATGTATAAATTAGCTTAATTTGGAGTGAAAGTAGAGCCCATAGCTGTCCCCTAGATCTGTAAAAAAAAAAAAAAGTAATCTTTATCAAAGGAAAAATAATTAAGTTTCAACACAAAAGAGGCCAATGTAAAAATAAATTCATAAGGTGGTTATGTCACCAGTGCTAAATCATGTAGTTTGTAAATTTTATTTATAACATCAGCGGAGTGTCTTATATAGGCAGGAACTTTAATAAAGGGAGAGGACCTCTAATAAAGAGGCGATACTTGCCACAATTGGCCTTCCTTTTGCTTTTGTCAAGCTTTCATGCATCTTTGGCAGCATATAAAATCCAGGGTCACTGGATATTTAGAATTGAGATATTCAAATTCATGTTTATTAATCCAGGTACATTTAAGTGCTGATGTAGTCTAATCCAGAATCTTTTTTTGAAAGTCAGCTGTGGGGTCATTCTTATGTACAAAATTGTTCATCATATAATTGGCGGTAGGCTTCGGCTTAATTATATTCTGACATATTTTGTAGCACAATAGCGCCCCCTTTATCCCCCAGGCCTGAAGCACTCAAACTCAGCATACCAGGGGTCCCCAGGACAGAGGCCGGGAACCACTGCCTTAACCGAAAGAGCCATGGACTGCACTGAGCCCCATGATCCGGATATGGATCGAATCCTTACACCACAGTGTGGTGCTTTACCTGAATGAACCACCGAGCAGCCCCTTTGTTAGGGCCCTTGGTTTTTACCTGAAAGACAATCTTGTGTCAGTGTTCACAGTCTGACAGGATAATTGGAGGTATTATTTGCCAATCATTTATGACACCTCCATATAGTCTTACCACATTCAATAAAGCTAGTGGATAGACACATTTTCCAAATACATTTTGTATGGGAAGTGATTAACTCAAAAGAAGTCTGGCACAAGAACCCAGCTAACCTCATACAGTAGATCAATATAAGGAACCCAGGAATTCTTGTTCCATAACGAAACATAAATACATATTGAACTGACAACTTGCAGACTACTCATTTAGACTTTATTTTGAGGCAATGTGATGTCATTGATGTCAAGGATAAAACCTAACAAACACATTTTGTGAAGTTCTACTAGACCAACAACACAATAAGTGGTCAGTTACATTATTTTGATGGTAGCTTCTCCAGTTCTTAACACTTCATATTTGCACAGGAAAAGGGAGTAAGAATTATCTGCATGCGTACAACTAGCTCTTCTAAGAAAGAGCCCAAACTCAATTATCTGCATTTGTATAACTAGCTCCTCAAAAGAAAAAGCCCAGACTCAGAAAGTTGTCCCAGTTGGCCACACGTAGAATTTGGTAACAGGTACGCAACAGTGAGTTTTGGCTTCAACACATCCCATTCACGCTTCCCACTTCAGTTAATTTGTGCTATAGAAATGAGGTTTACGTCAACACATCCACTCTGTTAACTACAATGGCAACAATAATTAAACATGTTAATTATTATGCATCCATTATTATATATTGAATATATTTGCCACATTTTATATTTCATTTGGCCTCATCTGAACTGGCATAAAATGTCCTCTACACGTTTTAAGTAATGTCACTTCATAAAATACAGTAAAAAGTCATTTCAGACTATATATAAGTTAAAACTGCCCAGGCAGCTGAGTTCATTAGTCCGCACTGTGACCAATGGAGAGACCCCTGCCCTTCCTCCAACTAAGGCCCCCATCATGCCCAACTGCAATTCTTCACAGGGCGTGGGTTGCACTCCCAAAAGGAATGTTAGGAGTACTCTCCGTGCCAACAAACAGTTTCCTTGGCACACTACCACCACAAAAGTGGCATCCTAAGGGGGTTTTAACCATCCAGCGGTTTCCCCAGATACACCATTGTCACTTCAGTGTTCCCATAAACAGCCGAAACAGCAGGGAAGAGACAAGCTTTTGGGAGTCCTCGGAAGGCCACTCCAAGAAACTCAAACCCTCTCTCGAAAGCCAGTGTCTTGTCCTCCATGTCTAGGATAACACGTATTCTCTCTCCAATCTGGAAGAAAAAAATTAAAATTAAAATTAAAATCACACACACCATGATCACCCTTCAATGATGAAAAATTTCCATTGTAACTCTCCTTCTGTTTACTCCTGTAAGATGGTAAAAAGGTAACATGCATGTAGAATGGCAGGAATTATAATCCAAACCTCATTTTAGAGGCATTGTTTTAAATTACTGATGAGCAATGTTTGTGTAATACTTGGATGTGTAGTACCATGAACAGTTATGTGGGTGTTTACAGTTATCGAGTTCAGCAAAAGGAATGGAAATAGCATCACCAATTCATAGCACTACCACCTGCCACAGAACTTAAGAGGCTAACAAGTTAACTTACCATAGCTTCTGCTGAACACACATACTTCAAAAAAGACCTGGAATGGCTCAAACTACTATGAATCCAGAGTGCTATTTCCATCCCTGCTGTCCATTATTTCTCAACCAACAAGTATACCTGGTACTTGGGTGCATTGTTGCACTGAGGGAAGTTCCCATTGACCTCTCCGTTGTGAAGCAGGTTGTTGTCCACCAAATTCCATCCCCAGCTCTGATCATCACTGCCCAGGAGTGCCACATAGCCCTGGCACTGCATGGGTGCCCGCTTAGTGGCTATGCCAATGACAGCCACAGTTCCAAGAGGACCCTCCCACCAGATCTCCCATGCATGCCTGCCCTCTGAAAAGCCTATCTTTCCACGGGCACCATCGGTGCTCTGGGCAATGGGGTTGCGGTGTAAGGTGAAGCCATTTTTCTTGACATACACATTACGTGAGCAGTCGTGGGAGCTCAGGGCATGCTGGTAGGATTTCAGCTACGAAGAGGAGTATTGAAAAGAAAAAAAAACAGATATCAGATATGCAAACACACGGTAATCGTTGTCTGTAGATACAATGTCAACTGAACAGTGTGTATGTGAGGGGGATCCATGAAAACACACCAAGAGACACAATAGGTAGGTGCGCATGCAACTTAGTTATTTACTGACAATTCTACAATTCAAATTACAACACTGACATATTTAGCTAGCGCGAACACGGTTATCTTGCAGTACACCAGCTTGCTACAATCAATCATTTTTTTAAACTTAATTTACTGCTTATATAGAAATTTCGCGTGCAATGAATTGTGCAACGAACAGGAGTACGTCACTGTCAAATGCGTTTACATTCAAATTGATAGGGAGCTATCTTACAATATTCAACTCACAGTAACATGAGCTTTGAATATTACACATACTGTCTACCTATGGGTATGAAAGACTACTAAAAATAAAGCAAATTAGGCAGCAACTAAGCTAGCCTAAACGTCAAACTTGGTTGAGACACAATAGCTAGACTATTGTACATGCACAGCTATCTTTTCTATCGATTAAAAAACAAACAATCACGGGTTCGATCTTGCGGCTACTAACAACAGACAAACAGCAGTGATTTAGCAAGCTGGTTACCTTTCCCTTGTAGGTGGGCAGATTGCAAAGAATATCGGAGCGCAGTGCCTCTTCGCTCAGAGTGCGGTTGCAGAGGCTCCTCCAGACTTCACTATTTTCATCGGCGAGACAGCTGTTCCAGTGCCAGCACACTAAGGAGCACCGCATAAGATCAGGCAACTCCAAATATGAAAAGATGTGCTCCAAAACCCGACTGGGTAGCCTGCCGGCCACGCCTGCGCCTCCACCAGCTCCAACAGCAGAAGATCCGACGACGCTACCACTTGCAGTGGCTGCTCCGATGCATGGAGACGCCCCACCAGCGGCCGCACCAGACATTCTCGGAAAACTATCCCGCTTAGCAGCTATTAGAAACTGACAACGAAAGAATTGTACGCAAAAACTAATAAATAACAAATGAAGAGGATAAACACAAATTGCTCTAAAACTCGTCTCTGTTCTGGCTGGAACCACAATTATTGCAGATGTGTCAAGGTGGACCTAGCTTGCTAGCTCGCTTCAAACAAGGGGCAGGCGTAAGAAAAGAACCGAGAAAATAAAGGTCCTGGAAGCAAAACGAGATTCGGCTATGAAGTAACTGTGTGTATACAAAACACATTGCCGTTGTAAATTGGTTTAGATGTATATGTCATACATAATTATATTTTTCATATGAGTATGGCCCATTTTTTGAAAATATATATGTTGCTATGCAGAATATGATATTTATACTCCTTTTAGGACCTGACGGAAGACCGCCCAGTAGCGTAAACATGGGTGGGATCCGGGGACCAGGGAGTGCAAATTTCCATTCAGAACTACGAATTTACCCAGGCCGCATTATATTATTTTGGGCAGTACTTTTTAAGCTCTAAAAGGTATTCACGCCGAACTACTTTCCAGGGACCGAATTCTCTTCTCAGCCCCACCAAAGTAATATTATTCAGCCTATAAAATGTATTTAATTCGATGCGTGTTACAGTGATGACGTCTTTTTGTAGGCCAACCCGAACGTTTCTCCCACCATATGTTCCTTCAGTAGATTTCCAATGCTTTCTTCCCATAGGGATTTTGTTTTTTGCCGAAAATAAGGTCTGCTGTTAATGTACGCCTAAGAGAGTTTCACGAAATGTATTACACCCATTAATATCTCAACCGTAAAATTCGAACCCGTTATGCGCTTTTTAAAAGTATAGCCTATTGAAACTACAACAATGGTCGCATTTCTGGCAACTGCTGGTCAAGTTTTCACACTAGTCCGCCTGCGGACGACAGCCGATGTAGTTTCAATATTGCAACTTTTTAGCAACTTACTTTTTTATTGCAAACAAGTGTTGTCTCAAATGATAAAAAATCTGTTGAATAATAAATGCAAAGTATTCATTTTTCCTGCCTGTGGGATTTATATCAAAATCAAATTGTACAGCATATGATCCACAAAAACTCCTGATTGGCTTTTGACTGAACTGGCATATGCCCATTGAATTGAGAAGCCCCGAAATCAGCAATCGGCCCTATGATGGGCTGTGATTTACAAATAGACGTGGTCTGAATAGGCAGGTGGCGAACAGCGCAAATCGCAGACCAAAGAGAATAGAAAATTGCACTGACTGCGCCAGTCTGATGTACTTTTCCAGACAGGTCAGATATGGAAGGAAAGGTGAAAGTTTGGCTTAACAAATATGTGGCAGGTATAAGATATAAAGTAGCGTATATCTTATTCTTTCTGTTCTAATGTAGTCATCTAGCCTCTCAGAAGCCAACGAAATGCAAATGTTTCCTGGGGGAGGACGACCAGACCCCGTTTTTTTTTTTTTTTTTTTTAACCATCTGAAGAGAAGAGTATCTACCACAGTTTGTTGTCCTAAAACATGGAAGTGAGTTAGCATTTTTGAGCCATGGGTTCCCCAGGCAGATTTCCAATTTTTTTTTTCCCATAGGGATTTTGATTTCTGCATAAAATAAGGTCTGTAGTTAACATAAGCTTAAGAGTTTCATGTAAATTACACACATTAATAACTCAAGCGTGAATTCCGAAGCTGTTATATGCTTTAAAAAGTGAGTTGCTTTTACAAGTTGCTATATTGAAACTACAACGGTCACATTCTGCCAACCACCACTCAAGTTTCCATACTTGTCTGCCTCCACACCACAACGTTATTTCAATATATTATGAAATTAGAATTTTTCATTGATTTCCCAAAGCAAATATCTTAAAGTTAATGTTAGATGCTGTCAGACATGGGATAATCCATTTCAAATTCTGAAGAAAAAAAAAAAGAAAGAAATTAGGCAAACATTGGCACTCTTGAACTTTTGGATAGCTGTTCCTTAAAGGCTAATTTTCTGCTGATAAGGCACAACGCTCCCTCTTACCTGAACTCTTACTTTACAAGCTGCACACACACGATGCATGACAAGTATGACAAATAATGACATTCACTGCCTTCCATAAGTGGTTCAATCTCAGGATATGTGCTTATTACTATCATTACACAAAGATAATCGAATTTGGGTTTTAAAGAAGTTTACTAATCATTTACATCGTACAAACGTTATAAACACAAAATTTTTGCAGTGACAAACTACTTCTCAATGAAAAAAGCATTACAGGTTGATTTCGTCCATTTCAATGCCTGGTCTTTGAATGCCAGATCACGCAAACTGTGACCAGAGACTGAAGCCACATAGACCGTTAATTTCATTGTCACGTGATATAAGTCCAGCTACTGGGATGCCTCATAATCGGAAGTGACGTTCGTAGGTGAATGTTTGGTTGGTTGGTGCGCAAGTCCAGACAGGAGAAGAGACAGCGAAGGGGAATATCAAAACCACAAAGGCTTTTTTCAAGACAAGAAAGGCTAAATTCGGTGAGGTAAGGTGGAAGAACTTCAGGGAAGCTTGTACCAAGTGGTTCGTGGTAATGCTTACTGAATCATCGTCGTTTACCTGTTGCAACGAGTACTTCGAGACAGGAGCGGGCAGAAGGTCGAATGGGATTGCAAGCATGCTAACTCACTGGGGATGAGAAATGCTAAAGCAGTCTTGCAAGTGCTCCTTGCGGCCTGTGTAATATTGTTATGCATTTCTGAGTGGTCACTGCGGGGCATCTCACGACAAATAGTCACGTTTGTATACAACTGTTATTCTATAGCTGTTTAACATTAGTATGTTAGCTGAAGGAAGCAAGTTAACTTGACTTTTTCAGGTGCTTGGCTAGCAAGGTAAATCACATTGCCTCACGAATGCTGCTTGGGACCTCAGAAACTAGCGCACTAGCTAGCTAATGTGAGATCTTTTCGATTCGCGTTGTTTCCTAGGTAACTTAGCCTGTTTACCTGAACGACGTAGTCCAGCTGGCTAACGTTAATTTGCCCGAAGTATTTACTCGAAGAAAGGTCCGGAGAAATTGCGTCTGAATCGGATTAAGCGTTGCTAGCTAGCAAGCTGTAATTTAGATTACAGCTTGCTAGCTAGGCACGCTAGTCTGATACCGGTGTTCGTATTAATTTGTACAGTGTTAAACGCGTTTTCTAACCGTTGGTTTGTTCGGGTCTCAGTAAGCAGTCGATCGTAACGTTAGTCTAATATTAGTGGCAAAATAGCAGTCGCAAATCAGTTTGCTCAATTCGTGGGCTTTGTAAGTAACGGTGTCATGTGCGATTATACTCGATGGATTTTGGAAGTAATTTCATGTAAAGTCTGAATGAAGTTGTTTGCCTATAATGCTTGTATGCTTGGTTACAAGTAAACTATTGCATTTAAATGAACACAGTATGAATTATGCATTCTGCGCTCCATTACACATATTGGAGTCTGTTTGCATATTTACTACGTTACATGGATTTGTCGAACCACTGTCGTCGTTGTGAGGGTTATTCAGAGTATAGAATGGTCAAATAAGAGGAAACCGAAGATCTTGATATGCTCATACCAATCAGTCGGCTCTACCGCCTCTGCGCCCTGAGAATGGATGGAATGTATTATCCTGTTAAATGGTTTGAGGAACAGCTAAGTTACAGCTTTCGACAAAAAATGAAAAATAAATAAATACGCATGTGTATGTATGTGTGTGTGTGTATATATATATATACACACACACACACACACACACACACACATACACTCACCGGCCACATCATTAGGTTACTTGCTAGTACCGGGTGTGGTCTTCTGCTTCTGTAGCCCATCTGCTTCAAGGTTCGACGTGTTGTGCGTTCAGAGATGCTCTTCTGCATACCTCGGTTGTAACGAGTGGTTATTTGAGTTACTGTTGCCTTTCTATCAGCTCGAACCAGTCTGGCCATTCTCCTCTGACCTCTGCCATCAATAAGTCTTTTCGCCCAGAGAACTGCCGCTCACGGGATATTTTCTCTTTTTCGGACCGTTCTCTGTAAACCCTAGAGATGGTTGTGTGGAAATCCCAGTAGATGAGCAGTTTCTGAAATACTCAAACCAGCTCGTCTGGCACCAACAACCATGCCACGTTCAAAGTCACTTAAATCACCTTTCTTCCCCATTCTGATGCTTGGTTTGAACTTCAGAAGATTGTCTTGACCATGTCTACATGCCTAAATGCATTGAGTTGCTGCCACGTGATTGGCTGATTAGATATTTGCGTTAACAAGCAGTTGAACAGGTGTACCTAATGAAGTGGCCGGCGAGTGTGTATATATATATATATATATATATATATATATATATATATATATACACACACACATACGCGTGTGTACACTCCTGGGTAAAAAAAAAAAATAAAATAAAAAATGTGCCAAGCTCAAAATGGCAAAAAAAAAAAAGCTTTTAATGGTCTTAACAAAAAAATCATTGGTCAGAAAATTAGCAAGAATTAAACAAATGCACTCCACCATTTGCTCGTTTACTTTTGCTGCAGTGAACTGTTTGGGGGAAAGCTAGAAACAGGGGAATTCACTTATACAGTAGACAAAGTAACATAATGTCAAATAAAGGAGTCATGTTTTGTATTTGGTTGCATATTATTTGCATGTCATGACTTCCTGATGTCTGTGACCTATCAACATCATCAGAGTCTGGATATCTTATTTTCAGGTTGTCCTACAAGCGAGACAAAAACTCTGCATTTGAATGGATCTCTATGGGAATTGGGGGGTGGGACTAGATTCAGCTGTAAATTATGCTGATACAGTATGGAACACATTTGTTGGCTAAATGGCTGTAAGTCATCAAGGGTCCAAGGTATCAAATGAGCCTCAAACCACTGTGCTGCTGCCAGATATGCAGTAGATACTACAAGCATTGTTTCTCCACTAACACTTTAAAACGGTATATTGTGTGACCAGATTCACCATTAAGAAAATGTCATGAATACACCCAAATCCACTCTGGCCTGAATATGGACTGGTGCGACTTAAGGGGTTAATGATAACACAGTACAATCCACTGAATTGCATAACGGATTATCGCACGATTCAGTATTTGCATAGAATTGCCAAATCCTGAACCATTTCCCATTCATTACTGTGAAGAGATTGCATATTTGCACAAACCATTAGCGCATGTTGGATACTTTCATGGAATTATGAATGATCTATTAATATACATTAAAAAAATCAGCAGATGGGAAATAAACCGCCAATTGTTTGATAAAGACACGAAATTGCCACTTATACAATTAATTGGATTCTACTGTAGTTAATTTAGTGAGTCTAAGGTTGCACGTGAACTTGAAAGCAGTCCAAACTTAAACTTGAAATGCAGTATCATTCATGACCAAATTGTACCAATAAATACACAGATCGTTTGTAATTGTCACTGGTGTTTTTTATTGTTTTTAAAAAAAAATGTGACTGGAAAAACCGTGCTTGAAACTTGGCATGTGTGAAATGTAAGCTAGTAAAACGGGCCCATTATAATGCAGCTGCTAGTAGCCCCATTACAAGTGTGTGCAAATTTGGAGCTTTGCTTGTGAACCGGAATGTTGGTAGTGCCTATCTTTAACAGATTTCTTTAATAATTACTCTGTCTCTCTTTTTACAGCAACTGTAATAACTACAGTATGAACCCTGCATATAGCCCCGCTCCATCAGGGGTCCCTTTTGCTAACCCAAAGGGAATAGGGTACCCAGGTAAGAATAGAGCAGAACTTCCCTTCACTAGCCCTGTTTGTATTATGTGCCTTCATGTGCCATGCATACTTCAGGTCCTGACCGCAAATAACTAAAGCAACACATACTCTGTAAATTTTCTCCCTATGTTAGGCCTGTGGCATCACATAGTTGGAACACACCTGTTCATGCAAAGGAGAACGCCTGTTCATGCTAAGTCTGTGTGCCCATTAACTGTACTGTTTTTCTGATTTACGTTTTTGTCTGTTGTGGGTTTTTGTGCAGCGGGTTTCCCCGTTGGCTATGCGGCTGCTACACCTGCATACTCCCCTAACATGTACCCTGGAGCCAACACGGCCTTTCCCACAGGTAAGGGCCCCTTTTCCTTTTCCTTGTCCTTTTCTCTCCAAACCCCTGAAATTCATCACTTTGCAGTGTGTTTGAACTCCCTCCATTTCCAATCACAACAAGGTTTACCTACAACAGGAATCTCACAAAGCTCTAGACTCAAGCTCAAGCTCTAGACTATTAGGGCTCTACTGCATCAAGACAAGTAGTGCATACTTGAAAGACTGGGAAGACATTAGAAACCCATTAAATTTTAGTTTCTTTCAGAGTGATCGCAGGGAATCTACTTGCACATTCTTGCAGCTCAATTAAGTCTGCATGGCAATAATAGAAACAGGAAACTGAATTAATTCAAATTAAGCAAACTGCATAATTACAGTGCTACTGTGTTTTATTCAATATGTGACAACTCTCCTGAGGCAGATAATTGAATGCTACACCCCCCCCCCCTTCCGCACACACACACACACACACACACACACACACACACACACACACACACACACACACACACACACACAGTTTACCAGTACATGACATCTCCTTTGTGGCTCAGGGATGGCTAACAAGTATAAATAAATCAATTAAATAAAAGTTATTTGTAATTCCTGAAATGTTGAATTTAGTTCAAGTACACCTCACCATTGTCAATTTTTTTTGACCCTGTTTCTTCGTTTCAGGTTACACTCCGGGCACACCATACAAAATGTCATGTTCTCCTGGCACTGGTGCTGTCCCGCCCTACTCCTCATCCCCAAATCCGTACCAGGCAGCAGTGTATCCCATGAGGAGCTCATACCCCCAGCAGAACCCCTATGCTCAGGTGAGGCCTCAGTAGTGCAGCACTCCACTCTGCCCCATATAGAAGCAATCGGTGAATTACAGCTGACTGGTTAGCGGGAATGCACACGCTAGCAGGAATGCTAAAGCACATCTACAAAATTGTTATTCCCTGTTTAAAAATATAATAATGCGTATATATGAAATTTCACGTGTAGTTTCATACTGGCGTACAGGATGCTCTGAAGAAGGTCATTTTGACCAAAAGCTCAGCTAATTAAATTAGATTTGCAATATACTTAGTGTGCAAAGTTCTTCCTTTATTAATCTGTTTTTGTTCTTGTAGCACCAGAGCCATAATTGGGCTGAATGTGCGGACGTCTCTTCACTATACTGGCGCACAGTTAAATCCCTCTAAGTTGCACATTTGTTAAACAATACGACCTTTCCCTCCCTCTCGGCAGCAAGGCACTTACTACACGCAGCCCCTGTATGCGGCTCCCCCGCACGTCATCCACCACACCACCGTGGTGCAGCCCAACGGGATGCCAGCCGCCATGTTCGCCCCGCCCATCCCTCAGCCCCGTGGCAACGGCGTCTCCATGGGAATGGTAGCAGGGACCACTATGGCGATGTCAGCCGGTAAGCCGCATGCCACATGGGAGAGTCTACCTCATCATCGCACCTGTTTGTTTCCTCCCCAGCAGGCACACGCTCACGCCATCTCATTAACCCCTCCCCTGCAGGGACGTTGTTGACGACCCACTCTCCGACTCAAGTAGGCCCGCACCAAGTCACGATCCCCACGTACAGACCCCCTGGCGCGCCAGCCTACAGCTATGTGCCCTCACAGTGGTGAACCGTTGGCTGTGTAAGTACAATAACACATTTCTTTTAAATCGTTGAAAAGTTTTTTTTTGTTTTTTTTTCTTCTTTTAAATTATCCACACAGAAAAGACAGTGACCATGTTTGCATGCACATCAATATTCTGATCTTATTCGGGAATAGCAGATCATTCCAGTTATAACGCTGATTTAAATGCCTTATTTGAAAAATTAACACCCGGTTAAGCCCTTATTCCAAATATGTGAAATCGGAATGAGAGAAGTTTCATAATAATCCACAAATGAAAATCATATGAACACTTTATTCCATTTACAACTCTTCAACATGACCTGGTACAGATTCTCAAGCTGTCATGGGTAATGTCAGCCAGCTAGTTTACTGTACAAATGGCACGGTGAGCACAAAGCACTCACTTCAGGACCGATGAGAAGACTGAAGTCTTAATTTCTCTGTTGAAATAATGAAACATTGTGCAGTACATGGAAAAACATTGGGATATTCTTTCATGATGCATTGGAATGGCATGATAGAAATATGACCCTATCCTGTATAAGGATTGTTATTCAGAATATGGCATGCATGTAAATGTGGTAATTGGTACATAATTAGTGGTAATTAAAGCAGCAGTAATGAAACCAGTTGTGGGGGGAAAAAAAATGTTTTTCCTCCCAAAATAGAAGTAGATAGACCGTGACATTATAAAAGCTTGTTTAAACAGGGTTGAGCATATGAAGTGTGGTCGCTGGATTAGAACACTCTCTGAGGTGTCATTAAATTGGTCTGTAGAACAATGAAAAGAAGTGACATCGTTGGGTCAGAGTAAAGAAGCCAGCAGCCTGGATCAAACCCAACTTGGGAAAGGTTAGCTTTCCACGTACTTCTTGCTTTGGTGTCGAACCAGGTATCTTCTCATTTTCTGTTAAGACTTGTTGCTCTCATCAGTTTCCCTTCTTGAAAACTTGTACAGTAGGTTATGATATATGAAGCAAAATGGGGAGAACTGCTTGCCATCCCTGTCTGTTCCATCCCTGTCTACCAATCAGGTTGAATCATTTTCAGACCAGTGTTTTATGATTGGTGCTGAAGCCCTGATGTCATGTCTCCCAACAGGATTTCATTCTTCCAGACAATTAGAGTCCAAATGGAAAGATTCCTTAAAAAAAATTAAAAAAATTTAAAAATGGAGGAGGTGTAGTGAGGATCTTCCCTGTCTGGACCCGATGTGGAAACACCGCCCCACACCCTTCACGCCGTCTGCAGCACATCTCACCGCCCATAACAAGGTCTCCATGCAAAGCTCATGTTTTTGTGGACCATCTTGCAGTTTTATAGTGATGGAAAGGGAGTTTGAACTGATTTTATTTGGGATTCATATCCAGTTGAATGCATGTTTATATTCAATTCAACGACTACAGAAAAAGCTTGCTCAATTTACCCACAGTGACTGATGCAAAATCGCCCTAAGCAGAAATCCTCCCTAAGCAGAGGGAGAAAAAAAAAAAAAAACTGCAGTTCTGTCCTCACTAATGTCTTAATGTGACTTTAAAAATGTACTTCTTTCAAAGAGATATGTAAACTAGGTTTACTGACCGCAGTGTACTTGGAACAATTTCTATCAATTAAGTTTTTTGTTTGATGTTATCAGAATGGTTTTATTTCACTGGCTGATGCTGCAAGAGCTTTTATCTACAACAGTGCATTTTTGGGATGGTGGCTTCTTGAGCTGAGCTGGTGCCTCTAGGTTGGGGTGATGTGAGAGCCAGGATTTATGAATTCCAGTCAAGTGGATCTGTAGTATGTTATCAGTGATTCACTGGTTTGGACTAAACATGGTGTTCTGCTGTGGGGAGAAAAGGATTTTCACTGGCTAGAATGAAGTGATTGACAGGACACGGAAGCTCCACCTATTATAGTGTTCATTAAGCCTTGCTCTCTCATTGTTAAGTTGTGCCTGGGAAGGCCTGAACAAAAACAAGCAGAGCTTTGTGATTGGATCTGTATTATATTACCCCTGCATATGAATTGTAAAAATTCAGATGGGGGAGGGAGGAAAAAAGTATTTAACTCGAGACATTTTTAAACGAGTGAGATGTCCTTTTGTCCTCCAGTGAGTTCAAACTTTAGTATAAGTTTGCTAAATTATAAATGCACTGTTATTTTATGGAAGTTACTGGATAACAGGGTAATGTGGTGGGAATTAGAGAGATGTAGTTACAATGCAGTAAAAAGCTTATCAGCCAAATCATCCTGGTTTGTTCAGTTTTTAGACTGAATCATTGTGGACCACCCCTAGGGTGCACCAGAGCTGGCTTCATCGGTTTTCATATACACTACATTTTTCATGGAAGCCACCTTACATGTCTAAGATGTTAAAAATAATGTTAATGTTTTTTGTACTGTATTTTCAAGAGACCAATATAATAAATAAAACCCAATTGTGAATATATTCTGTCTAGCAAAAATGGGTAGTAAAAATACAGTGGAAGAAGTCAGCTACCGCTTTTATTCAAGTAAACGTATTAAAATATGATGATGCTAAAATTGTCAAAATGTGCACACAGTAAGGATACAGCAGTATGAGGCGATTATGGTGCTATACTAAAAATTACCACCAGTGCTAGAATTGAAGTGATGTTTGTGTCCACCCTAGATATTGGTATAGAATCCTAGAATAAAGCCTTAAAAGCTTTGAATAAACACAGGCAGGCGGAATTGCATTTAAATCAGCATTGCTGAGAACTGCACCAGTTTATACCAGTAGGGCTTGCGTGTTTTGAAACTACAGTATTCAAAAGCTTTTTATATGCACGCATAATGTCATGTATGGTTATGACAGCACAATTTATGAAGAGTCCTTCACAGGCATTGAAATGTCATTCTGTCCCTGCTGTAAGTGACTGTCGGTCTGGGCCCACATATTCCACCATGCTGTTTGAAATGAGCCTTATTTTTTATTTTTATTTTTTCCCCCTTTTTTATGCCAGTGACTTTTATCGTTTTATTTAATTTTTTGAGACATTCGTTCAAATAGTTCAGTCCATAGTTATGAGCAATTCAGATGCAGTTCATTGTAGCATGTCAAACAAGAACAAAACTAGAAGGTCATAAAATGAACATTCCTACAGACTCCTGCAAGGGCTAGCAATATTTCTTTTTACTGAAGGTTTTATAATTATATTTGCAGTCCAGTATTGGTTTTCATGTTTGTCTGTCCCTTCTTTCAGAAATTGGCTGTGGGAAATTGCCACTCGGACTAGCTCTGTGAACCTCTGGCATGTCTTCATTGGTCTCCCTATTTCACGCAGATGGGAGTAATGTATCATAACCACAAAGTTGTTGGAGATTTAATTTGTTGTTAGTAACTCGTTGGATTGAACCATTTGTTTTGTGCTGGTCTCCTGTATTTCTGGTTTGGTACGGAGAGCACGTCCTCACACCAGAATGACAGAATATTTCTGCTTTGTATTCTGCGGCAATGACCTTCATTCCTGGTCCTGGTGGGCCGCAGGGTCTGCTGGTTTGTTTAGCCTTAATATCAGCAACCAATTCAGACCCAAGAAACCAGGTGAGGTGAGTTAGCCCTGTAATTAACCGCTTTAATTGATCAACTAAGTGCCGAGTAACAAACAAAAGCCTGCAGACCCTGTGGCCCGCCAGGACCGGTAATGAAGATCACTGCTCTACGGGGTCAGTGCCGGCTGCTTGCTGTCATTGATGCAGTTTAGAAGCCCAAGGCCAGAAGCTGTTATGAAAAGAAAGCTCCGTCACTGAAGGCAACGATCCTTTTCAGTCAAGAGCCTCATGCCAGAGAGTCTTGGTTTTTGCTTTCTCTGAGCCCAATGAGGTGCTGATGCGCTGTTGCTGATGCGATATTGTGTCGAGAGGTCTGATGGTTTTGGATGCTCTGTTCCAAATTTATGATTGGTCCAGTCTCTGATTAAACAAATTGTACTAATTAATACCAACCAATGCAGGTTTTTCTGGATAGGGGACTAGTGTTAGAAGCCTAGGCAGAGATTAAACTCTCAAAGTGAGGAATTGATCAAGAGGCAGGCTGATCTGGGAGGCTTCGTTAGGCTTCTTCCTGTTAATCGTTTAGGCTCGATACAGCTTTGAAAGGCTGATTATACCTTGGACAGGAGGCTACAGTGCTGGTCTGGCCAGCATTCAGCTCTGCTTTGTGCAATAGGTGTCAAGATCTTCATGCGACCAAAAAGCACTACTACATATCTTAGGCTTGCTAAATTTGCTGTCCAAAGTGGAATTCATAATTGGTTTGAATGCAGTGTTTAAATTCATTCATTTTTTTTTGTCTATTGTATAAGTCTCAGCAATATGATTTAGTAATGCTCAGCACATAAGGACAAGGCACCCATCACACTTCTTTGTGGCCTGCTTATAGCAACGTGTTTTAGGAACTGTGATATGACATTGATTGTGCCCTGTTACCTCAGTTGTGGGCAAGCTTGCCCGTCTGGCGACGCCAGTCTGTTGCCCGTCTGGGGCAGCTTGCCAGCCTGCCTGCCGGGAAACGCATGGACCGTGGCAAGCGCCACCGAGTCCCGTCATTGTGCTGGTATCCACTAGGTGGCGTAATGTCTTGATCTGAAATGTGCATCAAAGGAAGTGTGTGCGCGTGTGTGTTTTTTGTTTACGGAGATGTATTTACAGCATTTTAAATAAAGTTGATATACAAAATGAAATGTGGGCATTTAATTATTTCCCCCCAAAATAAAACTTGATTAATTGATGACCAATTTGTCCCAATTTCAACGCATAAACCTTTCACAGAGAGACCCAGAAGAATGCACTCTCATGAATGTAATTTTTTTTATTTTTGTGCTTGTAATTCTTTTCTTTTCAGTTCATGAGATGTTAAGGACCAGAGAGGTGCATTTTAGATCTAGCTGGTTGGGCCAAGGCTACTGCACTGCCTGTGTTCTTGCATGCCTAGAGTTATCTGAGGTCCTTACAATTTGAAGCTGAAACTAGGATTGTGTCCAACTGTGAAAAGGAAGATTCAGCTATATTTATAAGGAGTTGCAGCAGGTAGGTGCTGAGAGGTCATAGAGAGAATGTGAACTGGCGTGCTAATGCCCCGTTTAGAGACAAGTGGCCACATTTTCAACAGATCTGGGTCGTCTAAAGGTAGTTGGTATTTTTATCTTTTCCTCATCAGTTGAAATTGCACTAGTAGGAATGATTTTAATCCTGTTGAGTTATGACTTCTCACATTTACTTATTTTCTTGAGCACAGGGATTCATCATAGGAAACAGTTTCAATGAGCTTAGATGCATGTGTAGAACCGATTTACGTTTCTGTGCAAGCTGTGTTTAGAGTTGCTTGAAATATATCTTCTTGCTTTAAACCATAGACCCATCAGTGCCCCTATACCAGCTATTGTGAAGGCAGCAGGATATGAGAACATTCTCTAAATATCTAAAATATCCTTCATAACTCACAAAACTCATGGCCAATCAAAAACATACACCAAAAATGAAAATATCAAAAACGTTTAATTTTAAACGTCTGCAAAGCATTAACAGATGTTTTTTCGTGTCATACATTGGGTTTTCTTCTCCAGAAAGTAAATGATCTCTTAGTTTTATATAATTTTTCATATTTATCTCAGTGTTTAGAGGAGTCCGAGATGGTAGAAATGGGAAAGTAGAATTCCAGTACCTGTATTTTTTGTCCACTAATGGACATGCACTTAACCAATGTAAGAGTATGTTTTCCAGTGTGCAATATCAGGGATAGGCATGTGTGCAAGGTGACTCTGGATACCTGCTTGGAAAACATTTTGACTTGGGGGGGGGGGAAAAAAGCATAAGGTAGGTCTGAAAATCTGAATTGGACCCAATGTAACATAGAGGTTCAATATTCTGTGTACAGAGAAGAGGGAGACCGATCTGAAATGACCAACAGCATCAGTAGTCTGAACTGGCCGTCAAGTTCGTTGTAGCTGAGTTGCTTCCCGTCATGAACAAAAAGAGCTTGCCCATTAAAGTACATGTTGAATGATTTTATTCTCTCCTGATCTGAGTGCATATGTAAACAACCATACACATACAAAGGTAATGTACAAACACTTTTTTTTTCCTTTTTTGTATTTTACACAAACTATGCAATTTCACAAGTGCCTAGCTCACGGCAAGATAGAAAACGTTGCTGCAAGCCCACAATCACTGGCATTCTCCCCAATTCAGTGCTTTGCCTTCCAGAGACTTGGTTTCAACAATGTATCGAGAACCACTGCTTTTTATTGACTAATGTTTTAAATATTCATCAGTAAGCAGACAGAAGATTGCTCAGAATGTACACCTCAGGAGAATGCATTCTGCTATTTTTGCCCTTCAAAAAAATAAATAAAACACGTGGAAAGTTACCTCATCTTTCTTGTCGGGAAACGATGAGGATTTCATTGGGTTACCCTAAACTCATTTTAGGAGTTGCTCAAAATGTTATCGGTTGTAGAGAAAATGATCATTCTGTAATGACAGCACAGCATTCGATTGCTTGGGTAAAGCATTTTCTTACCCAGAGACACAGCACAGTGCCATTTGGAGTTCAGTGCATGTACTCTGCCCTTGAATAACGATGCATGAAAGGATTACTTTTTTTTTCACAAAGCCTGTTGCCTAAGCAACACATACAGTAAAGGCAGCTTAATTTCAGCTACCTGACAGTAACCAGTGCGGAGAGATTGTTGCCCATCCAACAGCGCTGTATTACTTGCGTCATTGAGCAGATGATGTTTGTTCAAGGACCCAGAGGCCAGATCACACACTTCATACAAGCATTAATTTAGTTCGGAAACATCTTTAGGTATTTTACATGCATATTATGCTGAACCTACTTATGGGTATTATATGATGTAATACAATATTTTTTGGATAAAAAAAGATCAAGCTTTGACAACTGCTCCCATCTCAGAAAAGCAGAAATGGGTTGTGATCACTGCATGCAGAATCCAAAACTATATCACAACATTTTAAAACCATTTTCCATAACTATTTGCCAGTTGGAATTACAAAAGAAAATCTAAATGCAGCCAAGAATCATCTTGGGAAGTGTGAAGACCTGGGCATCTGAAATGATGTCCATGTGACAGAACCAGAAATGGCACTACACTTGCACACTCACTCTTGCCCTGAAATCTGACAAAAGTAGGGGAAGAAAAGAGTTGTCTCCAGTCATCCCCAATAGGGCGCCTCTTTTGATTCTCTCTCTCTCTGTCCCTCTCTCCCTCTGTCATCTCCCCTGGTTCAGCCTAACAGAGTTCAGAGTGTTTTGCATGTTTAAAGGGAGGTTTTCCCTTTCCGATTTGCTTTAATTCTGGACCACCTCCTAGGCTGATGCAGAAAAACCAATGCACTGGTTACTCCACATATGAATAATAAAACAGGCATAAGGTTCTCAATTTTCTTATTTTACTAGCTAAAATTCACTTCCCTAAAATGTACTTTTTAGTCCAATTCACAAGGCCCCTAATCTTCCTGCATGTTTCACTTTAGCAAAAGCACCTCTCATATGCTATAAGTGGGGTAAAGTTCATGTTACATTTCAGAGATGATGAAATATTCCAATCAGTACATTATGGATTGAATAAAGTACCCGGGGTTACAGGGTCAAATGCTGCTGTGTTCGTTCACAAAACGAAGCATTTCTCATATTACGATCCTGATGACTTCATCCCTGCACTAATAATGCAAATAAACAGTGGTGTGCATCATCCACCGCTTACAACAATGAACCAGAGAACCCAAACAGTCAGTATCGTCTAGAACTGAAAAGAAAAAGTGAAAGGTGAAAGATAGAATTTAAATTCTAAAAATAGAATTTAAAGCCTTATACTTTCAACAGCACTTGTAAGACAAAAACAAAACAATGTGCAATTCTCCCACTTCACAAACAGTGGAACGGCGTGGCAGGTCTTGTTAAACTTGTCCATTCATCTTCAGGCTCCTCTTCAGAGGCAAAACAAAGTTACACTTTAGTCACAATTACCAATATACTTCCTGCAGTACCAAATGAATATTCCACAGTAAATTAGAAGATTTTGACATGTCTAAAAAGATGCACACAATGTTCTGCGATGATGTACCTCTCTATTTTCTATCATTTTCTTTTTTATATATACACATGCTATGAAATAAAAATATGGATTCAATCTTTATTACAGTATAGGCACATTTCCTTCTACAATTCTACATGTTTGAGCGTAGGTTTTCTTGCTTTGTTTTCTTTATTTTAAAAATATATTGTATTAAATATTTGGTTAGTTGCCAACTTCACAAGGCAGACTTGACCAGCTCAAACGTCACGGGACGTCTTTAAAAACAAAGGCTGTCTGGGCACTGGTTTGAGTCTCTGTGGAATGATGCGTTTCCGTCAAAGGGTCCTGATATGTCTGACATGGCTTTAGGCTCATGTATACATATAAGAAAAAGCTTGTTTATGCTATGCTAAATGTAAAAATTAAACTGATTCATGAAAATAATCATCTAGCTGAGTGAAATGTCTCTATTTCATAGACATGCACAGTATTTCATGATCAATGACCTGCATTTATAGGTACAGTATTATAAGAAAAATCCAAACATTGACTTTTTTATCTTTTCACAAGAACCTGCTTGATGCAGCAAGATGGCAACAAGAAACCTACGTCCTCAACCTTTGATGAGCTGACCACATGAGTGAAAGTGAGCTTTTAATAAGATGAAAAGAATATGTTAAAAATGTTAATACCTTGTTTCAAAACAATCCATGCAAGTACCACCTAACATTTCCTGTTGATGCATTGAATGGCACTTAAGAAAATTAGTTAGCTGCAGACACTAAAACTAAACAGGATTCATGGGTAAGGCTAAGCAAATACAGAGACAAACAAAAAATGCGTTAAAGGACAGGGAACTGTGCAAGATATGGGTCAATGGTCTGCCATGCTTGACATTAGAACCTCAAAGTGGGTTTCCGGGACAAAATCTTTGGGATCAATACCCTCTGAATCATTTGCACACAGACACAAATACGACAACCAGTTCTCTGAAATCCCTTGAGAATAAACCAGCTTGAAATGCTCATGTTCAGTAGATCGTCCCACAAAGATGGAGCTTTGCATTAAGCACAACCCTTTTTTCATCTCGAACGCTAACACGGTTCACTTGAAAAAACAAATACAAAAACTATTATCTGGCACTGTGAACAGTTGGCATTTTTTGGAAAAAAAAAGAAACACTGAAAAAATTGATCCTTCAGTAGAGGTCCCTTGAGAAAAGAGACGCTGCAGAAGTGTTAGGCGATCACTTGAAGCAGTAGTAGTATTAGCACTAACGGGTGGGCGCTGCAGCTGAAGCAGTAGAGGAGGTGTCCTTGTAGTCCTGGAGCTGAGAAGCTGTAATGTCCCTCCCAATATATATATACAGAGTCCGGGAGTCAATCTCAAAGTCTGATTGTAACCAACCAATAAAGTGCTTTCTCAAAGAAACATCATAATCGTTGTGATAGTTACCATATCAATAACCAATGCAGGTAATGAAAAAGGAAGTGAAAGTTCAGTCACAAACATGGATCCTCCCTCCCCTCCTCACTTCTTGAAGGGCGTCAGCCTCCCGATGTTGTGCCAGAAGTTGGAGGACTTGCGCTTGGGCTCGGCCAGCATGAAGACCTGCTGCTGGGGCAGGGCGGTAGGGAGGGTGGGGTGCTTTTGCCGCAGCAGGAAGTCATAGTAGGGCCTGGTCACCGCTGGGGCAGGCAGGGGGAGGGAGAGAGAGGACCAAGATCAGTTTAACCAAAAATCGCCAACATGTCATGCGTAACACTCAAGCTCCACTCCCAGTTCAGTATGAGAGTGCTCATGGCCACAAGGAATTTCAACCAATCAGGGGCCTGCACTCCATTTCCTGGAGTGAGGAGTGGGCATGACTACCTATTATACCAATTATAATCAGAGGATGTATGAGTGGGAGAAGGAGCAGACTCCCTGGGAAGTGAACAAAGGTGAAGGGGTGCGAAATATGAGCAAGTGAAGACAGACAGGTACAGATATAGTTTAAAGAGAGACAGGGATGTTGTATACAACATCTGAGATGGAGACAAATCAGAGAGGACGTAAATTCATATAAAGGGATAAAGGTGAACAGGTACTGGCCACTATTCTAATGTAATCCAGCATGCTACCCCACCCCCAGCCCATACTACAGTGCAGGGTGCAAGTACCTTTTGGCTTCCCTGCTGGGTGGCTTTTGCATGCGTTCAGCATGGCCTGCTTCTTTTGGACTTCTGTTAGGGAAAAACCTGGAAAATCAAGAGCAAAACATGTCATCGCTGCTAGCTCAGAGCTTTTATTAAGGCTGAACCTATGTGCACCAGCACCACTGGACAGGCTGTGCTTGCAGAGGTTTCATACACAGCCACAATTCTAATTTTGTGCCAAATGTCCTTTTAAAAGGTTATAGATTAAAGTTTAGAATCTGCCCATTGTGCATTAATAGAACTGAGTGTCTGCCACGGGAATTGTAAGCCAAAGTGCTTTGATCAAGGGCATTCATACATTACATTTGGCAGACGCTTTTATCCCAAAGCGATGTACAATAAGTGCATACCGAAAGTAATTGGACCAACTACAAAACACAGGTGGGTACAATACTCATTATGTAACAGCTATCCATAGCCATGGACATCAAGTCCAGTTGACACAGTAAGCATTGGCTAGGTCAGAAAGTTATGGAACGTCAAACTAGGAGGCATGAGTTACAACATCAAGATAAGGATGTAAGTGCTGGATGGAGATACAAGGGTAACGTGAATGTGCTAGAGGAACAAAATAAAAGGATAAGAGCGATCCTAGATTGACCTCCAGAGTAGTGATAGTTAGTCCAGGGACCACTCAGACAACATCATACTAACTCTGATTACTGTGCGCACAAACCAAGTGGTACATGGCTTTGATCAGTCAAACAGTTTCATTTGAATGATGAGGAAAGCTTGTGTTTTAGTGCAATGAGTGTTGTTATGTTTCCTTTATCTGCCTCTGTAATTAATGTGACAGAAACAAGTGAACATTTAGACCTTTTAGAGTTATGCACTCATGAACTAGTGCATAAACAAAATAGAAGCTGAAAGTGGATTCCCTGCACTTCTTTAAAACCTTCATTCTACAGCTCCAGACCAAAAGTCCCACATCTCAACAGGTAGAAATGGACAGAAATCAGAAATCTCTGGAAAGGAACTGCGCTACAAATTCAATATTAGACCAATTTCAGCGGTCGCACAAGCCCATGGAACTTCTGCCATAATTTGCCAACTAATAGCACAATAAATGTCACCCAGAGCAAAATCGTATCCATTCGACATTTGTGAAATGTCACCGTGTTGTCTGTGGGACATCTCCTGAGTGGCCAGAATGGAAGTTTACAAGACATCCGGATGACATCCGGATGACACCTCCGTGCGCCCATACACCTCACTCTTTAAGGGTGAGTTAGAAGACATTGTTTGACAATTAACAATATTTTTTGGCAGATACACCATCTAATGTGGATAGGAGAGCCAAGAATGAAAAGTCCATTTCGAGTTAATCAGTAGGTATGTCGTTCATGACTGCATTATTACACTAGTAACAGAACCATTTACCAAGTGGGATGAAATAGTGGAATTAGGAGGAAGAAATAAGCGACAAATAATTAGACATTCTGATAAAAACACACGGGCTAATAATATAAAAACCTAGGATCGATTTCTCTTTTAATTTACTCATGATGAAAAAGCTAGCTAGAGCCTGACATCTAATTTTTTACTTTTCATTCAAATTAAACTCTTTCTCTTTGAATCTCACAATGCTACCAATGGCTGGGCAGATATTATGGTCAATAAACAACACAAATGTCAGACCCTGAAAGACAATTGGCAAGTGCCCTGTCACTCGTGGAGTGCATGGAAGCGGTTGGAACAGCAAAGCTACTGAGGTCTGATGATCTTAGCTGGTGGCATGATCAATGTAATTTAGAGCAGAGTTGTGGAGGGCTTTGTAAGACCTTGAAGTCACTACAGTACTAAATGGGAAACTAATGGAGCTTGTAGTGTATGGGTGTGACTTGGCCCCTGTTTGAGGTATGGGTGAGGACACTAGCTGCAGACTGCTGAATCATCAGCAACTGTGTCAGGAGTCAGGATGAAGTCCTGCCAGCAGAGCATTACGGTAATCTGAACGAGATGTGATAAATGCACCAATTCCTTAGAGTCTGTGGCCGAGATTGATGGCCAGAGAGGAGCTATATTACATAGCTGGGAAAATAATACCTTTATAATGTTTCTTAAGTCTGCCTCAAATCAGAGGTTGGAGTCAATTATCACTCCCAGACATTTTGGCAAGAGAAGCTGGGCAAATGAGTTCTTTACCAAGGACAGGATGAATGCGTCCATTTTGTTCAGCATGCCATTTGGACCAATCAGTAAAAGCTCAGATTTTCCGAAGGTAGATGAAAAAACTTAAGCTGCATCCAGCTATAGATGGCACTTAAACACAGCCAGGGGGTGCTGGGTGGCTCATGCTATTGAGTCATTGCTATAGTGCATGGATGGCCCCTACAGTTTGTTATCAAATTCTGACAATACTAGTACCGAGTGCAGCTGGCAGACCCACAGGGCGATGGACAGTTGGCTCTAGCGTCACCCAGGGATGGTTTCACTTGGCCAGGATGACCGTGTCTCATCATGCCAGCAACACTGTTAGTCAATCAGACACCCGCAAGCCCACTTTCAAGCTGCATGTGAAGAGCCCATCTGTTGAGCTGCATATGAAGTGTCTTTATATGAAGCCTGACTTGTCTGATGACTGCGGTATGGTTTTGTTGTCTGTCTGCAGTGTGTCTGATGACTGTGTCTGGTGCATTTTCCCATCTATCTGCTGTCAGCAGTGGGTCTGGAGCATCTCTCACGTGTGGAGAGCGTGGCGAGCCCCACCTGTCTCACGGTCGTGCTGCACCTGCCCTCGCTCGTCGGTGAACGCGCGCAGCCAGCGCTGTTTCTGCTCGGGCTTCTTGGCACAGAGCAGGTGGACCTCTTCGCCCCCGACGGACCGCAGCTTCAGTGCATTCTTCACGCTCACGTTCAGGTCCTTGTCCTTGCCGTCCTCCAGGTCCAACACCTCCATCTGATCCATGTCCATCCGCCCCTTGTAGTAAAGAATGTCCCGGCGCAGCAGGTCCTGTGGACACAAAATCAAGGCTACATGTGAGACTATCTCACAAACACACACAAACACACACACACAGGGGACCTGAGGATTCTCACCCACAGAGATATAAGTGTAACCTGACAGTACACACAAAATCTCTAAACAGAGGCATAACAATGGTCGCCCAATGACCAACTTCAATATCAATAGCAGAAGTGATCCAGGTATTGAAAGTCATTTAACCTGGACACTGGCCCCACTCACCTTCTTGCAGTACACCATCTGGTGGTCAAACAGGAAGAACATGCGTTGCTGACTCTTGGCCTGGGGCTGTGAGATCTTGGTCATTTCCCCCGAGAAGATCAGATCTGAGCTCCGGCTGAGGATATCTTCACCCTAAGAGACACATGCCTGCTCATAAGATGGTGTTTTATGTACGTACACACACACACATATCTACTGTACTTGTACATTTCTGCAATTGCCTCATATAGACACACGCTTTCTCAGCAAATCACCAACACACACACAGACAAATAAACTGTGAAAGGCTAATCTTCCATACCTCCCAGTCCTCTATGGAGCTCTGCCACTGGACGATCTTGTCGATGTTCTCCAGTCGACGCTTCCGCTCGTTGATCAGCCGGGCAACGTTCTTCATAGCATTTAAAGCAGCTTCAACGTCTTTATAATCTCTGCACAGCAAAGACCAGACCAGCCACATTACAGAGTCAGCCCCTTTGACTCTACACACTGCAGTGGCCACAATAAAAATTGGGTTCCACAATTAAGAAAACCTGTGACAGAGGTCCTCTGCATATTTTATGTCTGTTCTGTGTGCACATACAGGTATATGTGTTTCTGTGTGCAGGTATATGTGTTGGTGTGTGTTGTACCTGAGTACCTAGCTAAGTATCTCAGCTAGTTTGCTAGTGAAGCACAGTAAAAGGGGCGGTAAATTGAAGGTCTCATAGCAGGTTACCGTGACAACATGCTCTGTTGACGTAACCTTCAAATTAAAAAATAATGACGTTACCCTTGACTGGTAGCAGTCATACCTGTGCTGGGGGTTGGTGTACTTGAGCAGCTCGGCCAGCTGCAGAGGGTACTTGCAGATCTTCTGCACCGGGGTGAGCAGGAAGCCATCTAATGAGATGTCAATCATCTTCTGCAGCAGGCGACATGCCTCAAAGAAGAAGACGTACTTGTTGACCTTCATTAGCTTGGACAGCTGCACGCAGGCGTTGGGGTGGTTATTGCAGTACTCGGAGTAGATCTGGAAATCTGTTTGCTAGGGAAAGAGTGAGAGAAAACTCAGGTCACTGAAGGTCTTCACTCTTCTCCATTCATATATTCAGCACAGCTATATATGACATTCTTAACATTTGAAATTTGCACTGAAAAAAAGAAACTCATTGGAACAGACTCCAGTTGTGGTACATTCCTAGACACACTTCAGAATGGGACTGAGCACAGGACTGGGAACAGAGGCTGCTTACGTGCTCCAGGAAGCAGGACCCTATCTCGCTCAGGTGAGGCTGCTCCTTGTTGAACCTCTTCTCCAGGCCCTTGAGGAACTTCTTCTGGAACCTATAGATCTCGTCGATGTTGCCAAAGATGGTGCGGAGCTGCTCCTCAGTGAACATGTCCGTCCTCTTACGGCACTGCTTGATGTAGCCCTGAGGGAGACAGGGAGACGGATGGTGACACAATTCCCCGCAGTACAGTATTACATATTTATCTGGCTTGCGGCAATTTAAGCGGAGACTTGTAAAAGTAAATGTAGAAATTTGATATGCCTGGCAATGTAATTAAAAACAAACACTAGCAGGTGGCGAATACCAATAAAATACTGATATGAGGAAAAGGAAGGGAAAGTGGGCAGAACTGATTTCTAAGGTTTCTAAATTCAGTGCTTGCAGAAATCAGGGCTAATGTCATTTATCAACTGTGTTGTCCCTAGAATAAAGGATAGTTTCCTACTTTAGGACTTGGACCAGGAACAGCAGAAGACTCAGTGCTAAAGGAAGTATTTAGAGTGTGGAACATGGCTACATTTATTCAAGACCAAACTGGCTCTTCAGATGACTTGCAGCTCAAATAAGTTTTGCCAGTTTTATTTTTTATTCAAATGTTCATGCATACAAATGAGAATGACAATTTCCTCCCAATTGTTTTTTTAAAGGAAGGCACGATAGTCCATTCTCCATTTCTATGTTTTTTGCTTTACTCAGACAGGTGTAAATCAGAGAGGGTAACAGAAAGATAATGACCACAGCTAAAAAAGCGCCAAAATTTTATTAGAATCCTTTTAGCCGCAAATGAATTAATATTCTATCATAAATCAATGTTGACACTTTGTAAATGATGGCTTCAGCATTAAGATATCAATTAATCATCAAGGAGAGGAGCATATTACAGTTTCTTGCCCCTAATTGGTTTGTAGGAGAACCGGGCAACTCAACCTTGGACTGTTACAGTCCAGCTGGTTTTATGGTTCAGGTCTGTGTGAATCCTAAAACCCTCACAAATGGGGTGATTGATAATTTGATTCAGCTGAGACCAAGATGGAGGATGAAAAACAATACTGCCCTCCAGAACTAGAAATGAGTCACTTGGCATCAGAAGCCTGCAAAGAGCCAGTCAGTTACAGCAGTCAATACCTTAAATCTGTGAGAGCCATTCACACCACTCCTTTGCAATAATGATTTCTCAGATGTGCAAGGAGCATCCTATCCCCAAAATGATAATGCAAAATGCATGCACCTTTGAAGGTGTTGTCTTTGTGTCTGCAGCGTTTTCCAAGGTATATTCACAACAGGAATCTCTTTCTAACTCTTCAGCTAGTTGCCATTTACATCTCAACAAAATACATTTTCGACTAACAAATTCCATGTTACTTCATGGGCATTGGGCAAGAGGCAGGAATACACCCTGTGGGAGGAACCAAAGTACCCGGAAGAACCCCACATGGGTATGAGGAGAACATGCAAACTTCACACAGAAAGGCCCAAGCTGGGATTCAAACCCAGAACCTTCTTGTGTTGAGGAGCCTGTGCTGCCCAGTGTCGTCTTTAAGTTTTTGGAGATATAAATGTAAGGTGGTTATGCAGAATGAGATACACAGCCAACTGGCTCTTAACTCTTGCTACAAAACTGACTGCCTGCAATGCACATCCCAAGCTCAATAGTCACAGAGTTATTTAAAGCCTTTATTATGTACTGCATTATATTGTATTATCTACCTAGTTAGCTCTGTCTTACATTATTCTGGCTAATTAAACAAGTGATACAGCTAACGTAACATAGCTTTTAAGGCACAAGCTAATAGCTTCCTTTAGAACTATCAGACAGCTCTGCCTGGCCTGCTCCTAGGTGTAACCATAGTAACAGGTCTTTACAATTGATTCACAAAACCAATAGTGAAGATTAAATCTGCAGATAAAAAGCGGTTTTATCCAGCAAATACCTTAGTTGCGACACGTTGCATGTAGGTAAGCATTTTTTTGAGGTTAGGGGTCTAATATTTATTAGTTTGGAATGCTAACATTGGAGGATGTCATACATAGCAGTCATTTGTAAACAGGGGGCCTAAAGTGTCAGTCATACTTTGCTACAGGTCAGTTGGGATGGCTGGCTGTGATTACCTCGCAGATGTCCTTCAGGTGCTTGATGTAGTCCCTCTCGGTGCTCATGATCTCGTTGATGACGTTGGCCCTCATCTGCTCCTTGCAAGGCAGGCCGGGGCCCAGCAGCCTCCCCGGGGAGGCGCTGTCCTCCTCCCGCGCGTCCTCCAGCTTGGCTATGTACTCCTCCATCGGCTCATCTTGGTTCACGCGTAACTGCCGGACAGTGGGACGGAGGCACCCTTAGAGACACCATCCCTCCTCGTCTCTCTCAGTGAGGCTGGTCTACAATTTCAGCACTCCAGTTTCTTTTTGAAGTGGGTTTCTGGTCTCTCGAAAATTCAGTTAAAAGAAACATGCCGGAATGCCAAAGGGAAAAGCCACTGTGTGTATTCAAACACCAAGACTTCAAAGGGAAATTTTTAGCCTAGCGAATCTACTGAAAATATGGTAAAAAACTGTGGCAGTTACAACATACCGACCTTATATAAACCTGTTCCTGAAGAATCAGCCTGAGAGATGCAGTTCACAGTACTAGGGCAGTCACACCAACTCTCAACATATTAGTGACACAAGGCTGAGTCAAAGAGGAGTGTCTGAATGCAAAACAAGATTATGGGCTTGAACATTATTATGCCGCAGATAATATCTCTAATGCATCCCTCTCATCCATTGTGCTTCCAGCACCCCTTGCAATCTCAGAACGCCTCCTGGGGAGTGGTACTGCTCATGTTGAAAACCCTACTCTAAAGCATTAGCCCTTGCTATATGTGCGGGAACGACACAGGTGTGCTTTGGGAGCACCTGGGGAACAAGTGAGGGTTGCTCACCCGAACAAAGCTGGCCGGAAACCAGCCCTCGCTGTCAAGGATCCGTCCCCACCACCACTCCTTGTTGGTGGCATCCACTACTTCGATGACGTCGCCGGCGTTGAAGCCCAGCTCCTGGTCGTCCATGGTGACATGGTCCCACAGGGCCTCGGCGTAGACCACACTGCCATCGCTGATCAGCTGCAGGGACAAGGGGATGGGGGGAGGGGTCCTTCAGTGGCCAACACTTTAAGCAGCCCAACATTAAGAACAGGTCTGGGGTCAACCCCCCCTCCCCCCCAACAGTCCTGTAATGTACACTCAGCACACAGTTGAGATAACTCTTAAAATCTGGCCTGTCTTTTCATTCTCTACAATTTCTTTGTTGACGAGATAGACAAAAGAACTAAAATGAATGATTCCATGTTTTTAATTTTTAAGTGCCAAAATAAGACAGAAAGATCCTAAAATTCAGAATCCAGAGATTTGTTTTTGCATTAGATGGCATTTGAAGAGTAGAGCATCCTCAAATAGTTTCAGTCAGGCGTCCTCTCCTTATTGTACCAGTAATACGTTTTCAGGCCTTCATTGGAGTAAGGTGCACCTGATGGTTTTTGCAAAACCAGAGAATCTGTGAAGGTTGTTGAGCTTTAGAACAGATTTGGGCTTATTCTATTATAAATGCACTGGGTACCTTGGCAAAATTGTGAAACTTTTAAGAAAAGTAGCGGTAGACAGCAATGATTTCAAGATTGGTCATACAAGCTCGGCATCCTTTTCTGTGTGACATGGACACCCCAGTACCTTGGATCAGAGGTGGTAATTGCTTTGCTAGTGCCTCTTGAATTGACTTGCATAATTAAAGATGTGGTAGTGACAGAGATATATGGGGGATGTCAACGGGGGAATAGATTGGGAGAATAATTGCATCGTCATCCCTTTAGATGGTAAGTAGCTCTTCATTGCTGCAGAGTCACGGTTGCAGCAGTGTTAGAGCGAAGCTTACTGGCTTCTTAGCTGGCTCCTCTTGGCCGTGCACAAACACAGAAATGCCCCTCGTTTGGAGCAGAGTCTCAGCTGGGGTTAGACACGCCCATCTGAGCAGGTGTAGGACTGTGCAAGGTGAGAGGGGAGGAAAACCAATGCAATGCAAGAGGTCCCTCTGTCCCACGCCCCACTCCCCCTCATCATTGCCATTGGAACGGGGAATAAAACCTGTTGCTAAGCGACACACCCACGGAAGCTTGCCTCTCCTCTGCCTCCGCTCCAGAACCTGTGCCGTTATGTAACTACAGTAAACACCAGAATACCACGGTTCTCCATAAACGCATACTCACACAGGAGCACATTCCTCCATATCAAACAGGGTCACTCAGACAGCAAGAGCTAGTTCAGATGCAGCATCCTAAGTTACTTTTTAGCCTCAGTCTTTCTGTCTGAACTTCACACTTGGTTTTCCACATTTGCACAAGACACTTCCCCAGTCTGTAGATTGGGTCTGCATATGTTGGTGAGAATGTGTGGTGCACGTGCATGTGTCGATGCATCTGTAAGCAATGACAACCCCCACATTCTGTGGGCAGTGGAGATGCACTTTTGCATTTTTATCTCTCCCTTCAGGGTAGTGTAAGCTCACAGCTGTCAGATAGACTGGGCCTCTCTGGCTCCACTGAGGTGCTGCGATGCCAGGTCGCTGGGTGATGCGCCGATTTGCTGAAGGCCCGAATGTGGCTCACACAGGGCAAACGCGATAACCTCACATACCTTAACATCTCTGTCTGCTACTACACAAACAGCTCAGCTGAACTACTGGCCATGTGCAGTCAAGGAGCATGGACACAGACACACACACGGACACACAGACAGACACACATACGCACACACACACACACACAGACAGGCACTCACAGGTAAACACATGCACACACAAGCACAAATACACACATGCATGCACACAGAAAACAGAAATAAACACAAATGTGTTTTTTCTATAAGCTAATGGGACGAGCTATACCTACATGTTTCAGAACACTTGACACAAACTATCACACACACACACACACACACACACACATAGACAGCCCAAGCACAAAACACGAACAGATAAGCACACATGCATACATTGTCCCTCCCTCCCACACAGATGCAAACATTCCCACATCAAAGCATATGCTCAACGGTCAGTAAACAGAGACGGCTTTTATACCCAGGAAGCACTGGTCGCCGGCGACCAACCGTACCCACTCTACCGCCAGGCTGCTGTTAATAATTGACTAGCAGCCGCTCCTGTTTGGCTGGGCAGCAGCATGAGCCAGACACGTTCCACCTCCCCCCACCCTCCACCCCCCCAGTACCTGCGCGCCTGTCACCGCATCCCGGACGCCCATCCACGCTGACACGCGGCGAGCGGCGAGCGAAGTCCCCCCCCCCTCCTCGGCGTTTCTGGGGTTCTCTACTGGAAGGCCAGCAGGAACATCAGCACCACGTTGATGATGACGAGCAGCATCATGATGACGAACACCACCACCTTCTGCGTCTCCGGGTGGAGGTTGCAGCGCAGGAGGGTGTTGACCAGGCCCAGCCGCTGCCGAGCCTTCTGGGCGCTGCGAGCCATCCTTACCGGCCCGAGGGCCGCCTGCGCCGCCGCCTGTTTCCGCGCGCCGCTACCGCTGTACCGCCGCTGCCCGTCCGTCGCTTTCGTCTCCCCCTCTCCCTCTCTATCTCTTTCCCCCCTTCTGCTTTAGCGCTCTCTCCTCCTCTCTCCCTTCCTCACTCCCTCTCTTTTCTCTCGGTCACAGTCCCACTCCTCTGCTCGCTGTACGGAGACAGAGCCTGTCTGACTCGGCATCCCCTCCTTTAATTAGTGCTCCCTGATGCTTCTCATTCTCTCCCTCTCTCTCTTTCTCTCCCTCTCTCTCCTCCCCCCCTCTCTCTCTCTCTCCCTCGCTCCCACTTAGCTACAATACCTACGCTGAAGGAGGTAGCAATTCTATAAATCTTTGGCAGCCGTTATTTCTGCCTGCTCAGAATACTAAAGAAAAAAATGGTGGACAGGTCTGCTTACAGCTGCACAGGCACAGCCATCTATCTAACTCGTAGAATTGCTTTCTACTGTTTTTTTTTCTTTTCCTTTTTTTACCACTAGCAACCAATCGGCTGGCTGTGTTCTGCACCGTATCCTGGATACCAGAGTGGCTGAGGCCGGCCATAGCAACCCAAGGGAGCGCAGGGGGAGGAGACAGCAGGAGGATGCAGTATAATAGATCTTAATAGCTCCCAGTCTGTCAGAGCCCTGCTTGTTTATTAGCCGAACCGTCTAATTGTTAGCCCTCCCCACCCCCCATTCAGTTCCATGCTCCCATTTTGCTGATAATTACGGGTACAAATATTGCGAGCGTGCCTTGGGTGATCTCATTTTTAGCCCACGGAGGTACAGAGATGGGTTCAAACACAAGGGCCTCATGCATCGGCTCCACTTTGGAACAATCTGATTCATTGCTGGCCTAATGGGATTAGTGAAGCCCTTTAACTTCCTTTCATAACCCCACCCCCCTCCCCAATATATGCCATACCAGCAACCTATCTTATTAGCCATGGAGCAGCTGCAACTGAACAGGATGCACATTCTCTGAAATTTACGGTCTCGGAGGTGACATCATCCACTCAGAAACATTGCATTCATCCTGCGCATGCTTACGGACAATTTTACGTACACTGCACACAGCAGAAATACGCCAGCCAGCATTATTTAGACAGCACAAAACACGCTGTTTCTGGGGCTGCTGACTTCAACATCTGTCCTCTCTATAAACACAGCCTTAAGGCTCTCCTCTCCGAATATGAAGTCAGATGGAGGGTAGTTATGTTTGTATGATGGACAGTAAATCAATCTGTAGTTTTATCTTGGGTGCCAGATGCAATATATTCCTCCTCTAGTCCGCACTGCAGGCAACAGAGGCTTAATAATTTTTTCCACTGCATCTTTATTGTTTCCCCACCAGGTGGCTTCCGTTATCTGTCATGATATTTCTGTGGAACACCATGGAAGGGGGTGGTTCTGAACAGCAGCCAATCACAGGTCAGCACTGCCAACATGAGCTGCAGGACCCTGAACACCCTTCCCAGAATGCCCCTGAAGATTTCCCTGAGCTCATCACAAACAGAGCAGGGGAGGGTCTCAGGACTTCAGATTATAATTAATCTTGAGATTTTAATTAATCTGTGCTGCACCTACACACCCTCACATTGAAACAAACAAGCACACACAACACACACACACACACACACATGCGCATGCACACAGACACAAACACACACACACACACTCAAGCAAAAGATTCACAAAGCCACTCTTTCAACACCCTCTAGTGTTCAAACACTCTTCCTGCAATGACGCAAAGATGGAGAACGAGAGAAAGAACGAGTAATTGAGAAAGAGCGATGAATATAGAGAGCGAGAGAGAGAGAATGAGAGAGAGAGGAACCGCACAAAAGATAGAGAGAGAGCTGGGTTCTGTACCTCGTTTATAGCGAGCTGCTCCCCCCCTCCTCCGGGGTGGCCGAAGCGGTGGCCAGTGCTGCGGAACTCCTCGTACAGGTCCTCCTCACTCTCCAGGTCCTCCCCCAGACAGGCCTTATCTGGCGCCCCATCAGGAATGACCACCGCTGGGGGAGAGATCAGGCGCACATTCACACACTCGGGCTCCCCCCCAAAACAGGCAGGCAGAGGAGCATTGTGACTCTCACACTAACTGCTGCAGCATCAGAAACCCCTCCGCCCTTCTGCAAGAGGAGCACAGATCTGGCTCTGATGAAAATGAACGCTGCCGCAGTCGCTCAGCCCAGCGTGCAGCTCAGCGGGCCTCTCATCAGGTGCACAGACCTGGACTACATCTCCCAGCAGCACACAGGAAACCTGGGACAGAACAGCAACTGGGGAGGGGCCAAAGCCCCTGTGTATTCTGTATAACGGGGACCGGGATGTGTGAATGTCATATTATGTTTCAATATCCAATTAAATTTTATGAAATTGAAATATCTAACATTATAAGTTTTGATATTTTAAAAAAACAGCATTTAATTTACTGCCAATCAAAAGGACATAAAAACCTGATATCAGTGACCTGAAAACCATTTATGAGCTAGGATCTAAAATATTACCAAAACATATGGTGAAGTACATTTGTTTAATGTAACACTTTGTTGCAGTAGTAGTTGTTATAAGAAAATCCGTTCAGTTGAGAATACAATAAATCATTATTACTGTTATGATAAAATTGTACATGTGCTACTACAGCAGTTTGCAGTGTGTGCACACTTCATTCCAACAAGGTCGAGGCCATATGCCAGAACATGTGGTGGAAAAATTTTGTCCTGAATGTAGTAATATAGTGGAATGTAGTGAAGTAAATTGAATGAAGAGATGACAAGTGCTTACTTCACTGTTTTTTTTTTTTAATAAAGTTTTTGGTTTTAATGTTCATCGTTTTGGAACTTTTAGGAATTCAGTATGGTTTTGACACGCATAGTGGGAAAAGACAGGGCTAATCTGTTTTTATCTTTGTGTGTTTTGCATTACATCAGCACAGTCATTCTGCTTGCTTTAGGAGCTGAGTGCGAGAGAACCTGAGCTCTGCGTTGTCACACATTTGTATTTAGTGACAGGGTGAGAAGTTTCCGTGTGAAAGCATGTCAGCACTATCGCATCTTTATGTTTCGTGGCTCACCACAAGCTAAGTGCAGAAAGCCCACATGCAATTTGCTATCCTACTTAATTTTAGTGTTAACAATGAGCTTCAGAAAGCATTATAGTGTAACAGAATTTGAGAGAATGCACTATTAGACCCACACTTGACTGTGCAAACACCATGCTCACCCTAATGCACACACACACACACACACACACCTATGTCCTCACAGTAATAGAAGTATATAATTATGCATATAATCACGGATTCCCTAAAAGAAAATGCATACCTGCTATATTGGCTAAAAATATCGTACTTGCAGTATCTCAGCACTGCTGATCTATATGGTCTGAGCATCTGTTCAAGCAGCTGCGTTACCTCAGTGACAAATTGCCATGGAGACAGAGAACCACGAGGAAGCATAGAACCCACACCCCCTCAAGCACCGGGGCGAAAATTGATTCAGTAAATCATTTGACTATTATCTTTATAAATAGAGCCTGCAGCAGGAAAGTATTTTTAAGACAATTCAGCATTTGTGGTCCTTCTAAGGGATTGCTGCTGTCTACCAGCACAATTCACAACAGTCAACTGGGAAATCTAACCCGTATGAAAGCTTAATAGCCTTCACGACACCACACTAACTGAACAAATGAATTGACTACATAAATTCACCAATTCTGTGACAAGTACTAAGTGCTGGACCTGAAATTGACTCGAAACTGCCTGTTATTTTAGCATTATTTTGTTGCTGCATCGCATTAACATTTCATATTTTTGTTTTCTCTCATGCCCTATTCTTGTATATCCCAAATCTGAAATGTCAGTTGCAGGTCTGTTCCACTGCCGCAATGGCCTGTCACACCTTTTCTTAGCACGCACTTCGTCTGAGAACCTGAAAGTCTGTCTCTTGTTTCGCTTTTAGCACTGGTGTTATTTCTCACAGGTTGGAGTCTATAACCGAAACGCAAAATGCTCTGGGGTATGACAAGTCTGTTTAGTCTTTTTTTTATCTGTTTATATTATCGCTTGCGCAGTCCGTGTCCAATCCGGTTTTTTGCATTATGGTATCTCTTGTCTATGCTGAGTGAATTGCCGTCGCTATCAACGTCCCCTGCTGCTCCCGGGAAAGCGCCTTGTGACAGTCCCAATCTAAGGGGCGATTGGCAAAATACACCCTGACAGAATGTTTCAGTTCTCTCAGGTATAGAGAAAAACTAATTAGGGAAAGAAGGCTGACTTCAGGAAGATGCATTGCCTGTCTTTCACTGGACAGGAGAAACGGGCTGGGATTGATAACCCTAAAAAAGTAGGCAATGCTGTTTGTTTCACTACGACCCTGGTACCAGCCTGTGTAGAGTGATTAGCCGTCTCTGGCTGACTGATGGCGCAGCAGGGTGGCTATGCATAGCACATGGTTCAGTGCTGGATGGTCTCAAATGTGCTTACGTATTAGTGCACAGTAAAAACACAGGGTTGAGACTATCAAGCATCTATGGATGTACACCTTATTACCTCATTCATAAAAGACAGAAGAAAACAGGTAGTTATCTATGCCCCTTCAAAACTACTGTTAAAGCTCTGAATCTGGGTGTCTCTGATGGAGCCCCATCCCACCTGAATGGCAGCTTTCTCCACGGTAGCTACAGGACTGTTTCGGTTTAAACTGAAGTTCTGCCATACCGTAGTGCGCCACTAGGGAGTGACACACTGTACCATTTCCATCCCAAAGATTTTTTTCATCCCACTGTATCCTCTCATGAAGAGATTTACTTACAGTGGGATTAGCTTTACAGGCCAAAGCAGGACAAAACAGGACCTGCCACAATGCTCCGGTAACCTTATATTGCAGTATTCAAGGCTGAAAACACACAGTAGCAATCAATGGTTTAACTCCCACGAGCACCCTCAAGTGACTGTTTTTCAGTCTGGGCTTGTGTTCATCTGGGTGATGCCCTTGTTGGCTTGGCGATACCTGGCACTGATTTCTTAAGTAAGCTATTTCTATGCTTATTCATTAAGTCTCTGCATTTTCCTAATGCCAGCCACATTAAGCAGGTACACATTAAAATAAAAGTCCATCGCACGTGCCATGGTTCTCTCAAGTGTAGTTGTCCCATGATGGGGCTTTTGGGGGGGGTGTGATCTTCCTGAGCTTCTCTATGTAAGTTAGTAGTTAGTAGGTGAGAGACTGCTTGGAGCCTTCTCTACCCACTGGCGCTTGGGGTGGACTGAAGCGGTTATTATTTCATTTGCTCTCTGTAGGCCCTAATGCCACGTGCCGAGTCGCGTGCAGAATGCCTTGCGGGGCAATGCGAACTGCACTTCATGCCTGAAACTTTAATCCGTCCAGGATCCCCCGGATCGAGAGGAGCGTGAGGTCACTGGGAGAGAGGCGTCAAACCACTGCAGAAATTATCCTTCATCAATGCCCGGACGTATCTGGGGCTTCAACAGTGACACAGAAAGAGTCACACAGAAGACATTTAACCACTTGCTAGTCACCTCATAGGCCACCACAGGCTGTAAACAATGATTTTATCAAGATAATGTGAGGGAGTGTGGAAAGACTGCTACTGTAATGGTAGACAAACAGCTATCACAAATACTCATGTGGCCTGATGTCATAAACATTTCCCCCAGACCATTAATGTGAAATGAAAATGAAGACAATTAGTGTCTTGTAAACGTGTTTTCCTACCCTACTGCACTTGTTTATAAACATATAAGCAAAACAGGTTATTTTAGTATGTCAGACACACAAAGTGGTTTTTATTTTCTATATTTTATCTCTCAGTACTTTTTCCATTTATTCATTCAAATGACATCTCTGCCATACAACAAATGAAATAAGTTCAAATAAAGTTATCTATCCCTCTAGGGGGCGGAGCTCTGTGGTGGACATGGAGGTTTCCCCTCCAGGCAGACCCATGCTCGTGCTCATTCTTCCTCTCCACTGCCTCGCACTGGGAATTACTGCTCGGACTAACAGAGCAGAAGAAGCGTTTACCCGAAGCCTACTAACCCCATTGAATACTGCCCCTTCACTCTCTCCTCCTCTCACGTTCACACATTCTCACGTGTCTCTCACTCCCATCATCCTCAGCGCCTGAGGCACACAAACCAACGCTACTGAAACTGTTCGCTGGCTGGCTGCCATGTGAAAATCTTTCATTTATACCTCCAAAATATTTCGATATACAGAGGCAACAATATGCATATTCATCAAGGGCATCGAGGACGACGCAGAATAAATTGCTTGCCCCTGTGCAACGGTGGTAATTTATTCATTTTCAATGTTTAACACTGTGGCACCTTTTGAAGCTGCTGCCTGCATTTTTAAAAGAGCTCCTTGGAAAGAGCTGGGCTGCTCAGACAAACAGATTGGTGAAGAACACCGTTCCTACCAGCTCAACTCGTGCTCAATTGCTGTGCCTTTCTGCCCTCACCCCCATGATGCCCTCCAGTCCCACAGACAAAAGGTAGTAAGTATGCCTTGGCAAATTACACACTACTCTTCACATCCTACGACCAGAGGTGCAGAGGTAGGCAATATCAATCAGTAGCCAGAACCCTTGAGTCTGCTGGGTAATGTTGTCCCACTTAACGGCACGTTTTTCTCATGCTCAGCAACAAAGCAGGGCACTGAGAAAGTTACTTTAAGGCTTCACCTCAATGCTCCTTTTTAGCATTATAAGACGTGACAGGATCGAGTTAGGCAGCGTGTCTTGGCACATCAGCCGTACTTTGGAGGGAGGTGACAGAGTGAGTCAGTGCCCTGACCCTCATCTGTCAGCTCCGGAGAATTCTGCTAACACGCCGCACCACGATCCATCCCATCCAGGTCACCGCCAGCCCGCTAACATCCTCAGCCTTAAGAGTTTCTTCCGTTTCACTAATACATTTTCCTGTGCAACAATCTCCAACAACTTGTAAAGTAGGGTGACATCATTAGTGAAGTGAAGCACAGATTTTGACCTTTAGTATTTGGCCCAAATAGCTTCTGTAAATAACTGTCTGTAAAGAGTAAATGGATAACATTTCAAAATGAAAATTGTAAAGTGAAACTTAAAAATGAAACTTAAAATGATAAACTTTTAAATATACACTACATTCCCAAAAGTATGTGGACACCCCTTTTAATTAGTGGTTTTGACTAGTTCAGCCACACTAATTTCTAACAGGTGCATAAAATCAAGCATACAGCAATGCAATCTCCATTGACAAACATTGGCAGTATACTGAAGAGCTCAATGACTCTCAACGTCGCACTGTCATAGGATGCCACCTTTCCAACAAGTCAGATAGTCAAATTTCTACCCTGCTAGAGCTTCCCCAGTCAACTGTAAGTGCTGTTAGTGTAAGCTAGAAATGTATGGGAGCAACAACAGCTCAATCGCGAAGTGATAGGCCACAGAAACTCACAGAGCAGGACCACCGACTGCTGAAGTATGTAGCATGTAAAAATCATCTGTCCTTGGTTGCAGCACTCACTACAGAGTTCCAAACTACAGTACCTCTGGAAACAATGTCACCTCAGGACCCTGTTTGTCAAGAGCTTCATGAAATGGGTTTCCATGGCCAAGCAGTCAAACACAAGTCTAAGATCACCACACAAAATGCCATGTGTAGGCTAGAGTGGTATAAAGCACACCGCCAAAGCACAGCGCAGTGGAAACGCGTTCTCTGGAGTGACAAATCATGCCACACTATCTGCCAATCTGACAGCCAAATCTGGGTTTGGCAGAATGCATATTGCCAACTGTACTGGCCTGAATACTGCCAGTAAATTTTGGTGGAGGAGGAATAATGGTCTGGGGATGTTTTTCATGGTTTGGGATAGGCCGCAGTGAATGGAAATCTTAACGCTACAGCATACTGTAAAATGACTTTCTAGTCAATTGTGTGCTTCTAATTTTGTGACAACAGTTTTGGGAAGGCCCTTTCCTGTTTCAGCGACAATGCCCCTGTGCACAAAGCAAGGTCCATAAAGAAATGGTTTGTAGAATTTGATGAGGAAGAACTTGACTGGCCTGCACAGAGCCCTGACCCCCATTGAACACCTTTGGGATAAACTGGAATGCCGACCACAAGCCAGGCCTTACACCCAACATCAGTGCCCAATCTCACTAATGCTCTTGAAGATGAATGGAAACAAATCCTCGCAGCCATGTTCCAAAATCTATTGAAAAGCCTTCGCAGAAGAGTGGAGGCTGTTACAGCAGCAAAGAGGGGTCCAACTCCTTATTAGTGCCCGTGATTCTGTTATGAGATGTTCAACAAGTACATACACATACCTTTATAAATGTAGTGTATTTAATATAATCCATTAAAGCTTAAAAGTATGGTATTCTAGCTACATATACCCACATTCACCTGTTGAAGGTATACACAGATCTTTCTGGTCTAAGGTGGATACAAGACAATGCTATTAGTTCAAGCCATACCACACACACAATACATACACACACACACACACACACACACATGCATAAAAGCAAGCACACCCACACATAAATTCATACACATGCAGGCACACAAGCATGCACACACGCTCACAGGAACACAAACGCACACACTCAAACACATATAGACACACAAACAAACATACGGATTCAGATATATACAGCTTTATATTTTTATCATGCACAGTGAAGTTTCTGTGGCACAGACAACCTATGTATAGCATCTGCCTTGGTTCTGCCTCACCTCAACACAGAAAAAAAAAACATCAGATAAGGGCCCAGCAGAGACTAAACAGGCGTCAGGAGCACCCTGGGCGGTTCCTGAAAGCTCTACTTATCCCTGGTGACCCTTTCTGGTGTCGGAGACGTCAATGTCAAAGACACCATTTCCTGACTCTGCCCCCCCACTGTAGACGCTCAGCGGCTCCATCATCACAGTGACACAGCCGCTGGCCTGTCTGGACCAGACACCTCTCTCACAAAGCCCCCCCCACTTCACACACCCCACCCCCAAACCGCTGGGGACCTGGGTGACAGCCATGGCAGCTGGGCCAAAGGGACTTTAATTAAATTGGCTTGAATCAGTTGTGCCGATGTCTGAGAGATATCCTCAATCTCACCCCTTGCAAAATGCAATAGGATCACTGCCCTATGATTCAACTGGCCTAGATGTGCTTTGGATTGGAACAGGGGAACAAATAATGCAAAAACACATTTCATTGCTCCAATCAGAAAAGGCAACCAACCAATACAACCCAGACCTGGAGCAGCAGAACTGTTATAAATACAGATTTTGTTCCATTCACCGTAATCTTCTTTCTATTATTTAATTTCCTTTTTTTTTTCCAAACTCTAATATGAAGAGCATGTCTAGACTGAAAGACTGGCTGAACAGAGCATCTGCTACAGAGATGAATTCTATCTAATCCAGAATCATCCCAGCATCAGACAGAGTTGAATCCGGCCAATGAGAACCCGTCTGCTGTGCCTCAATTTTTTTTCCCCTCTCCCCACTGCTGCAAAACACAAACAGGAAGATAAATAAATCATAAATAATAATGAATAATGAATAATAATATTAAAACACTCTCTCCAGCACCATGTCAGAACGGAGCCACAGGCATGGACAGTGCTGTAAACAGACAGTCAAGAGGCCCCTGTCCCAGCATTACCAAATAGCACAGCTCACATACTCATTTCACCAGGGAGTGGACACCGCCGGCCCCCAGTAGTCAGGGGCCCGGGGAGGTGGCTGAACTGCACACTCCCATGGGGGTGCAGAGCTGTTTGTCTCAGATAATGGTTACACCCATGCATTAGAGCGTAGATTAACTCCCGGGACTAGTGCTTCATCACCTTCGCTTCCAACGCCCCTCATAAATAGGTCCTTTCTACACAACAAAGGCCTGGTGGCACTACTGGGTATCATGTCTATTACACCCCACTCACGCAATAATAACTGGGGAACAACTACAGTTATAACTCAACAAAGCAAACAACAAAACCAGAAAGTCAGCTCGCATGGCCAAAAACCCAAATGTAACTGAAAACAGCCAATTATATAAATATAGCAAAACACAAAAAAAAATGTTTTATATCTCCATATAAATGCACATAGGTGCAGGGTGTTGGGCTGTGCAGAATAGTGGGCAGGTCAGGGCGGAGCCAGCAGATTCCGACCCAATTCACAAATATTTTCCCTTCTGAGAAATAAAAAGGTGAGTCATCCGCAAGTTCCCAACGCCAACCAAGCCTGACAAACCGTGGGCAAAAAAAGGGAAAGGAAACAAACAAAGCCTGTCCATCACAACCCAAACAACACAGCCATTAAAAGGAAAACAGACAGCATGCAGCCAAAACATTAAATGGAATGGCAGTAAACAAAGCCGGACAGCTAAGACAGAGGAGTCTAAAATATAATACTGCGGTACAGTGCTGTCCTATTTAATCCAGCATCATTCCAGACCTTGCGCTATTCTGTTATATGAATTCTGAAATAACTGCAATGCCTGTAATACTTATGAACACTCTAAAATCCTCTTTGTTTTTAACAAATATCACTCGAGGAACATACCTGCACCCAGCTTGAACTTCTGTAACTCAAGTTCTCCAAACATACGGAAAACCAAACCAAAAATCCTGAGCAACAAATGGAATAGTAAATGCAGCCAGTGTGGTATTAAGAAGAACAGGGAGGGGTTGATTAGTGTGGAATATTACAAACAGCTGGGAGCTATAGCTCCTGAAATGAAGACATCCCCCAAAAGCCATGAGTCCATAGACACTGCACAGCAGCAGGTACGGTCCTGAGTTCTCAGTTATAAACATTCAATTTAAAAGGCAGCGGCTGGTGTAAGGTGCAATTTTCTATTCTGTGGACCACAGTTGGACTCCAGTTAGTCTCTCACAAAAATCTCCACAGTCCTACACTTCATTTGCAAGTTTGCTACGTTGGATTCACAAAAAACCTAAAACACAACTGGAAGGCCAATAAATGCAACCGTCAGGACATGGGATGGCTCGCCATCCTTTTAATTGCGAGTGGGGTGACCTTTGTTCGCAGCCATCTGTCTGGAAAAGCCAAATCCCAGGATGTTCCATGGGGTGAACAGAGGGTCAGGACAAGGTCTGGTTACATAAACTCTCATAGAGCCCCCACAGGGTGCCCCTGGGTCACGCCTCCAAGTAGGCACACAAACATTCTGGACTGAAATGGATAAGGCATTGTATGTCTGTATGAATAACTGGGGATGATATGATAAATGTGGTTGAATCGGGATAATATGACCTGAAATACAGTCATTATTAGCTTGCAGTTCATAAATGAGTGCTGCAGAAGCATTGCTGCATTGCTGTGCACAACAAGCTTTGCAGCCAGACAAGGAGAAGGGGATACGAACGAGTGTCTCTCGCTCCTGCAGCAAGCCTGGTTCTGTGCTCTCCTCTCTTTCCTTCCAACAGACCAGCACAAAAACAAACACAGGCCCCTTCGACCGCTCCCAGCCACAGGCTAACAGAAGCGAGGGGATAAAAACAGCAGACTGTACACACAGAAAACCCCCACAGCCAGAGCGCGATGAAAAAATGACACCCCATTCTTCCCAATGGACAGTGTGCTGAGAATTCAGGGAGTCTGCAGAAACTTGATAAATTGCAGGCTTCCTGCTCACATATAAGACTGTTTCTGGAAGACAACAGACAAAATTAGAGAGGCTATTTTTGACTTCGGTCACTACGACCAGAGAGGTTATTATTTATTGGGCCACATCACTTAATATTATTCTGACCTGCATGTGCAATAGCATTCAAACAAACATGATGAAGATAAATTTGAGCGCATGCCTGTGTTTGATTTAATTATGAGAGCACAAGCGGGAGTGAAGCAGAGGGGCTCTCCTCTCAGGCTGGGAGTAGCCCAGTGCTCGAGGAGAGGTCAGTGCCAGTTCACTAACGAGCTGTATTATTCAGGGCGTTAAGGCCTCGTTTATAATTAGCCGCACGGCGCTGGGGGGCGGGGCAGCGGGCAGTGTCGCATTGCTGCTGGCACGCTGCTCCGGGAGTGGGAAGCAAAACGTGACAACCATCATCATCATCGGGCCAAACCCCAAAGCCAGCGGGGAGGGGGGGGGTATCAGTACAGCCACAATGGAGCAGAGAGAGAGAGAGATGGAGGGGATGTGGAGGAATGATTAATAAATTGCTTTCTTCCTGATTTCTGATGAGCTTGTTTATGATTATGTGTATACTGTCTATGCTAATAGCAATATAGAAATCCTTCCACCATGTGATTATAGCAACTTGAATACAACAACTACAATGACTTTGATCCTGAAAATGCCTTTATTTCATAGAGCAGTTCAGTGGTAAAAAGGGAAACACACACACATATCCATTATAGGAATCTACAATGCAGTCTTTTTTGCAACACTCAAAGCATAAAGAGGTACATAACAGGAACAGGAAATAAAACCTCTGCATCCCTCCGATTTAATTATGGCTGTGCAACAGTCAGGCTTTATAACCAATGAATGAATAGCCCCACCAATAAACCATTGCATCCCCCAGGATTATCGATTCAAACAAGATAGATGGATGATTGGTTATTTCTCTGGAAATACTACATCCTGTTAGCCCTGGAAAATAATTCACCTACCCACTGCAGTTGTTAAACAGTACTTGAAGGCTGCTTCTTACTGTGTATAAATTCTCATGTTCTGACCAGAACTAAGGTAATGCTTATTATATAAGCTAATAAGTTTTTTTTTTTTTACTAATCAAAACTAATACCAAGTCTCTCTGTCTCTTTAATGCCTTTATACAGCAACATGAACATGAATATAGCAATGATGCAGGCTTAGGTATCTAGGGATCTGCTCACAGCATTGTGACTAAAGAAGTTTCAATTTATTTCACAGGGACAATGCACACTAATAACACTTCTGTGAAAATACCAGAGCGGCTCACATTCATCTATGGTCCCTGGGCTACATGTCTTTGGACTGTGGGAGGGAACGAGAGTATGCAGAAGAAGCCCACATGAACGTGGGGAGAACACAAGTCTGGAACCTCTTTCTTGCAAGATAACAGTGTTAACCACAGCGTCACCATTCCACCCTTAAAACAATAGCTAATTATCAGTACGTAAGGCCTATGTTAGTTACTGGCATGTCAATGCTATAGGTCTTCAGAGTGACTGCAGTGTGTGACTGCAGTTATACAGTTTGCACCGATATATGACAAAATAACAGAATTCTGAGCACTCGCCAAAAGTATTTGGCATTGTACTGTTACTTGAGTTAATATAACGTATATCCAAGAACACCTCAAAAATGAAACTGAATAGCCTTGAACATTTTAAAAGGTAATTTCTTTCCGTGATTTCTTTTTTTTTTTTTGGCACAAGCCTCCATTTCCTGGCACCTCCTCACCTTCCACCCCCTTCCTCCACCTTCATTAAAGGAGTTGTCCTGCTCTTCTCTCTCCACCCACAGTCACTTCCTCCTCTTCACCCCCCTCCCTGCCTCTCCTCCGGCCCCCACTAGGTCCCAGCCTGTTGAGAGTCTCTCGTACAGAACGTTCCCCGGATACTGAGAGCCAGGAGCACACGGACACCGCCTGACGCATCTCTGCTCTCCCCTTAGTGCCGTCTGTGCCCGCTGCCCCTGCTGCCCCTTCCTGATCTAAGCCACATCCTCCGCTACCGTGCCACCTCCGGCCATGACATCATCATCCAGCAATTCTAGGTATTGACGGTGAGGAGGCGGGAGTAGTTCTTGTTAATGAGAGCTGCGACTGTCTGGCTTCTTGGTGAATGGACCTCCTCCCATTCATTTGCCAGCTCATTATTCAGGAAAGCACCAAGCCCGAGGAACAAGAATATAACACATAAACACCCATGCAATGACACCAACAGTAAACAAACAAATAAAAAACAATATCAAAGTGATCCACGAGTTCTCCACTAAAGAGCACTGTGTCTTTAACAAGTGCTGTTGTCATTGTTCGTAGAGCAGCTCCAGGGGTGTGGGATAGACACCCCCCACCCACCCCGCCCCCTCCTAATGGTACGAGAATAGATAATTCCCAAGACAAGTGAAGAGCTCCAGTTCACTCCCCCACCACCCTCCCTCCCTTGATGCTGACAGGCTCCTACAAGCATATCTTGGGTTTCCCTGCTACTGGTGGGGAATATTTTCACAATGTAGCTGATCAGAGGAATATTTGTGTTTATAGTTAGAGCGGAACATGCTGTTCTCTCCCAGCCCCTTTGACTCGCCATGTCTCCTGAAGGGGGCAGGCCAGGCCCGTGGGGAGAGGGGGGGTGTGGGGGGCAAAGGGCCTGGGACAAGTTCAGCTGCTTCCCCTCCAAGGACACGTTCATGATTCCCTTTAGGTCTTTAACCCGTGTGAGTGGCGCTGGAGATAAGGGACTCGCGGAGATCGCGCACTCCGAGGGACCATGTTCTTTCACAAGGCTCCAGGCCAGGCTCTCCACAGCACGAGAAGCTGGTGGCTCAGGAATGTGAGGTCGGATGAACGGCACGCTAAGTCAGTGAGACATACAATAACAGTTGGCCCTGGCTAGAGAGAGGAATGGGCATTTACCGCAGTTTTTCACTTGATCTGGTGAAGCAGGCTTCCTGGCCACCCCACTCTTAACCCCAGCAGACCCTTCCACACGCACTCAGGTCAAGTTGGCGGTAAGCGCCCGCCACCAGACTCATGGGGGCACCCTCTATACTGGGTCTGTTCTGGCCTAGTGAGGAGTGGTGGTATGTTTTCGGAGAGCTCCACGAGTAAAGTGGAACAGCGCAGGACGTGACGCCTCGGCTGTCAGGACGGAGGTGGTGCCAGCCTCTGAAACTCGCCAGGCCATCTCTGAAACTCTTTGAGGGCCATCATCGGAGGGGAAGCATGAGCATGTTGCTCCGAGTGCAGGCTAATTCGGCTGTCATCTCATGTGGCGCTCTGACGCTAACCGCTTCAGACTGCTTCTGACGCGCATGCCGCGGCGGGAAAACGGGAGCAAACGAGAGCAAAGTTTGCAGAGAGGTTTCTGGAAGAACATTCTGGAAAATAAGCAGGTCACTGCTCCTCTCTCCCTTCATTCACAATAAAGACCAGGGGCATGAGGGTTTGTGTGAGGGGTTGAGGAGGGATGAGGAGAACCCTCTGCAGTGGCTCCGTGTCCCACGGCAGCTTAACGCCAGTCCACTTCGTGGAAGTCGTGGTGTGAGAAAAGAAGATTCTTATTCGTCTGTTTAATTGCTGATATATTCAGATTGCTTATATCTCGACCTATAGATGGAATGCGCATTCTGGGACGCTCCGCATCTTTGGAGAATACGAGTCTGTATCTGTCAGCTGTTATCTGTCACTGTCACCAGTCGTTTTAAACAATTAAATACATTTTAATAAATGAATAAAGAATGTGAAAAACTGAAATGTCCGTGCAGGGAAAAGCTCACGAAAGAGGCAAGGGAGTGGTATCAACAAAAACTTTTTTGACCAGTACGAGTTGCCAAGTTCCAAGTGGTCTACAAATTATGTGTTTACTTATGCTAGTTAACTAGCTAAATCATGCTAGCTAAATGTCAGAATCACAAATCACAATCACAGTCTTTTATACGTGTATACTGCGACGTAGCACCTTATACATAGCTAGTAAAATGTAAAATTTAAACAACCAGTGGATGGCACTGTATCCTTGTAGACATTTGTACCATCTTGTATGCTAAGATCCTAACTATTTACCTAATCTATCTCGCTATCTTATCCCTCATTTAACTTCCATGTAGGAAACGTGTGAAATGTTATTCCGTTGTCCAGTTTAAGTTTCGTTAGTTGGTCGTGTGAATGACTGTTGCAGCCAATTACACAGCAAGTTTTGCCGACCATGGTGTGAAGTTGAGAGACAGTTTTTTTGTCAACAAAAGACTAACGTTAGACTGCTAGCTATGCACCGTATTCTCCAAAGATGGCGGATTTGCTGTTTATGACGTCACATTCCCATTCTCTATTTATTACATTAGCGTGCCAAACACATGTTTGTGCTGCAGACACCGTAGGCACATAGCACCATAATCTCAGTGATTCTCTCTTCTCCACAGAGCTGCACAAGCTCTAGTTTACCAGCAAAGAGGAACTGAGAAGTGGTGCGCAGCAAGACAAATCTATTCAGAGCACTGCGGGATATGAGGTTCCACCTCACCATTAGGACGCAACACGGCACGGATGCAGCTGTCTGTCACATGCGCACAGATGCATTCTCCATTACGGCGTACGTCACAGTACGCACAAAGTCATTATGAGGCGGGTTATCATCGTCAGTCACACTGATGACATCCATAGGGAACTGAAGGGCAGACCGCATCGCCTTATTGGCGCTGCTGATAAGGCCCGCGGCTGTGGAGCTCGCTGGAGGGGCTGAACTTCTGTGGCATTTCGTCTGCGGGCCCGTGCGATTAGTGCCGTGCTTTCATCCCTCCCTCTTTCTCTCCTTTTCTTTTTCTCGCCCCGTATCTATCTGCCCCCACAAGCCAGAAGCTCCCCTCGTTCTCTGCATGCTGAGAAAGACCAGATCCCAAATGTCACGTTCACAGGGAAGGCTTATCGGTGTCCTCTGTGCTGATAATAAAGGAACCATCACTCAGACAGGGGGGTTACACACACACACACACACACATATACAGTACACAAACACGCACACACACGTACACACATAAATACACACACTTATACACACATACACATGTTTACACATACAAATATGCACAGGCACATACACATATATACAAAAGCATACATACACATATATAAACACACACACACATATACACATTCAAATTTACACATACACACAGATATAGGCATACACGCACACACACACATTAGAGAATGTATTTCTTTCATGTAGTCAATGACCCTGAATTTGTTCCATTTTTTCTGTATAGTGAGGTCAGAGCTGAAGAACTCAGTTATGAAGAAAAACATGACTGCATCCTTATCAAACATACCACACATTCTGACAGTTCAGAATGGAATGCTTTCTCGGTGTCTGTTTTAGAATAAGAAATTTCTCATTTGGGCGGGTCATTGGAATTCTCAAAAATGACTAAAGAATTTTATACAAATCTGAACAGGTGCTCTCAGTCCATGAAATAAACAAAAGGATCCATCGAAAATTTAGTTTTGCTTATGTGAAAATGGAGAAACAGGAGAAAATCTATTTCTGTGAAAACTGCTGTGGTAATGACATGTCATGACAATTGTGGGGAATACAGAGACACACCTGGAGGGAAGTGAAAAAGGAGATAAAAAATACAGAAATATAAACATTCAAACGCAAGAGGGGCTGAGTCATACACATTAGAGGCCATCAGTGACCGGGCACAGCACTCTCCAATCTCCCCCGAGGGACTCCAATGAGAGAGAGGGGGGTGGGGGGGGGGGCAGAAAGAGAGAGAGAGAGAAAGTGAGAGGAGGAAGAGGAGAGGAGGAGACAGACAGCGTAACGAGAGCTACAACAGCTGAATTTCGCACACCAATAGCTCCAAATTGTGCAAAGACCAGATGTGGTCAAGTACAGCACTGCACACCTGTGTATATGGAACTCTCACACGGCATCTTAAAGGAACAATAGGGACAGAAGAGGAACTGGCCGACTTGCGAGTGTGTGTGTGTGCGTGTGTGTGTGTGTGCATGCATGCGTGTGTGTGTGTGTGTGTGTGTGTGTGTGTGTGTGTGTACAGAAACTGTGTAGAAATTGATCAGGAAAGTTTGCAGTCATCACCCTTCTATCCCAATTTTCCCCTCTCAGGGGAAGGCAAGGTGGGGGGTGTAGATAAACTCAGATCCTCAGACAGGCATTTCAGATATCATTTGTTTCGGGAAGCATTCCTGGTACTGCACACAGGCGAGGGATTAGGGGAGCTCTTACAGGATGTCTATTTAAGGAGAAAGAATCTCAGCTACTCTGGGGTTCGGAGACAGTGCATTTTGCCAACAAGACAAAAGAAATGACTTACTGCTATTCATACTTAGGGTGTTCCGACAGTTTACAGATTAAATATATAGCACGAGGCCTCTACAATTGCACTGACACTCAGGATTAGACTTGACGAGCTTAGCAACTAGCTGGATAGCTAGTGGCAATGCTAGTGGTAACGAACAGAAAACAAGCCAACTCCATGTCGCTTTTAATCCCCTTGGCAAACTTCGGCTGACACCACAGAGGAAAAGTAAGGTTAACTCTCTCAAAGGTTAACTCTAGTACTTGAACAAACCCTGTCAGCTTGTCTTGTTGCTTTGCTGTATCTGGGCTAGATACAGTATCTAACTAGCTATCAACAAACACTGCTGAAATCTGATCCCAAACTACTTGTTTCTGTAATGTTAGCTACACCCACCCCTCCCCACACAGAAAAGAAAGCCATGCCAGAAATGCACATTTTAGAACAACAAATACAGGTAAAGGTGCATGAATTTGGCAAAAGTGTGTAAAGACAGAGATTGCCAGTGCATCATAGATATGCCTTAGCGTGGTTATATTGTAATAAGTTCAAGGAAAAATCTTGCACAGGATGCCTTTAATGACAGCCAATGACATGATAAATACAAAAAGCAAAACAAAAATAAATAAAAAAACTCCGAAAGTCAGGCATGTTCAGTATGCAATTTATCGAAACATAGCAGTTTAAGGTGTTGTAAGAATTGTTAGAGCTGAAATACCTGCACCAGCATGCCATTGTCACTGCCTCTACTGTATATGATACATTCACCTGTTTACATGGATAATTTACGGCTGCTTCAAAAGCACAGTAATCAATTTTATGGCATATTCAATGCTGCTGGAAGATGACCTCCCCAGATTAGAGCCCCTCTGGGTTCTGACAAATGCATTAGCTGGTTAATTGCACCCAGCATACACAGATCCATCCCGGTTAAATGTCTGTTGGTTGTCTCTTCACCTCATTATAAAGATGACCTATGGGTGTTAATTCTGCCAAAGTACCACAATGGTGTCTTCACGCGCTCTTGGCTTCCTTCTGATGCTTTTGAAAACAATGTTCACAAGACTAACAAGGAAACCACGCCATTTTATTCAAGCATACATCTATGTTATATTCCTCAGCAACACACAGAAAGGTCCTAAAATGATCAAAAGCATGCAAAAAATCCTAAAACAAACACTCATATTGCTCAGCATCACTGCTTAATTACATTCCCATTTGTTCAGGCAATGCTGTACTGAAATGAGTAGACCAAGAAGGAGTTTGCCCTCAGACCAAACTAATCAGAAGGCCAGTCTGATTGCTAGTCTTTTTTCTAAATCCTTGCTGTCTTTTCTCCTTCTGATATCTAAAACAGAATTTTCGACACAGGGAAGAGTTCTGTACTTGGTGAAAAGACTCTAGCAAGCCGGTATAATGTTATCACTTTGACCAGCTCTGGTAGTTTCAGTTCTGCATGTTGTACAGTGCTACGCACTTCCATTTCCCCCTGTGGGCTCTGTCTGTATCAGAGACAGACAACTGCCAAGGACGCTCAGGGCTGTTTAGTTTCGTAAACACATCCTATTTACATCTGCATGTCTCGCCTTTGTTCCGCCTCCCCAATCTGAGCTCACGAGGGAGATTTGAGAGGGTTTGCTGAGGCTGACTGGCCCTTTTAATGTAGCCTACACTACTGCCAGACTATCAGACGAGCGCTGCTTTTTTTCCTCTGGAGTAACATGGCAGGTTTGCAGGTTTAAAGGCAACTTTAAAGTCACAGTCTGGAAAGGGACAAAGAAGCAACGCCGCGGCTACATGGCGGAGCTACGTCTGCGAGGTTCTGGGCACCGGAATGAAACGGCCCACGCTCTTCTCTGCGGGAGCTCGCTGCGGTTCGGCGTCTCCAGGCCTGGGAGAGACATCTGTGAAATCAGAACGCTGACGTCGTCAGGCAGCCCAGCATCTCCTCACACCTCCTGCCACAGTGGCTACGTGTGTTCAGTGGAACAGGGCTCTCTGTCACCATGCCAACCCTGAATGGAGCACGCTTGAGAACCAAGAGGCGCAAACTCAATTATGGCCCTCACCCCTGTCAGGGCTAATGAGGCCTGTGTGCTGTCCCTTCCGCTTCCGAAACGCGGCCCTTCTGCTCGCCCCTGCAAGGGCAGACCTGATTACCATCTTGGTCCCCGGTTCCTTTAACCTTGTGGCTTCCTGGCAACAATCTGTGACCCTTGATCTGAGTCCCTCTATTCAAAGGTCAATGGGCAAACACCAAAATCAATTTTCATGATGAAATTGCATTACTTGAAAGCATATCTTCAATAAACAGAGCCATCGCTAAGGCTACAATGACAGAGGCACTGAGTGAGCTGAACAGGAAATAAAGTATAAGAGGCATTGTGCTGTAGCATACTGCATGGGTCTTACAGAGTAAGGGGCACGTCAATTCTAATTGACATCTGTAACTATGAAGGATCCCAGCTTTTTCAGTGGGATGTTGCCAGTTCCCTCACTCAGCTCAGAAGAGGCTGCACATTGGACTGCTGCACATTCTCAACAACAATTATGCTGCTGGTGAGATCTGGCTGTTTATCCAGCCTCAGGTTTCAACAGGCTTTTCAGAGACAGGACTCACAGATACACTGACTCACTTCCACTATTAAGTCTTCTTATGGTACACCAGTGAATGTAATCCACCAAGTGAACTCAGAAATACAGAAAAACACTCACTATCCTCTGATCTTTACAGTGATGAGTGTAATGGGTGAAATCATTTAAGTAAGCTCAATCTCAATCTTGCAATTTCACACACACACACACACAAGCACCCAAGTACACACACACACACACACTCATTGGCCTGAACATAGAACAACAAATCAATCCTAATAAGCATACAAAGTGAAAAAACAATCAAGAGTCTTAAAATGGCACCAGCAGATGCAATTTATAACTTGATGTATAATTTATTCAAAATGATACCATTAAATGATACCCTTCTTAGTTTCTAAACTGTCTCAAAGTGTCCACAGAGGAAAGTATAGACACATATATTGAAGTCTGTTTTTTTTAAAGCATACAGACACCCTGATATCACCTGCATAGGAACTAATGCCCCCTCTAATAAACATTGGCTCTGTTTCTCACAAAAGCTGCTTGTAAATGAACTAAACCAATCAATGAGCACCTCTCTCTTTCGACAGTTAAGCGGTAAACGAGCCCCGTATCTTTGCTAATGCCAGTGTTTACACTCTCCAAGGCAGCATGCTGCTGTTCCAAAAAGCCCCAGCGTTATGGACACAGACACAATAATTACGCCCATTAGAGACAGACTAGCAGTCATTGCTGCATTTACATATTGCAGCGATGACAGCGACAAACAAGAAGCCTGAGAGATAAGCTTCTCTCTCTGTACAGAGGCACAGACATCCAGACGGACGGACAGAGCTCCTGGACGCTGGGGTGCAGTAATTCGCGTGGGGGCTCTCTTACCGGTGGTGGAGTGCAGGCTCTCCAGGCTCCAGTAATGGGACAGGAACCCGCGGACACCGCCCCCCACCCCACCTCCCAGTCCCACTCCGGGGCTGCTGTCCGAGTCAGACCCGGGGGAGAGACCCGAGCTCCCGCTGCCGCTGCTGCAGCTTCCCCCTGGCAGCGGGACGGCCGTCTCTGTGCTCTGATGCGTCCGCATGGCAAAAACACTGTCAGCACAGCCCAGCGAGCTGTCTGCTCTTCAGTCACTGAGTGCTTACTTCGCCTCTGCTTCTCTCACAGGCTGCAGCAGCACCTCTCTCCCTCCCTCCCTCCCTCCCTCCCTCCCTTTCTCTCCTCTCGCTTACTCACTCTCTCTCTCCACTTTCGGTGGCTCTCTCTCTACCTCCACTCTCTCTCCCTCATTCTCTCTCTCTCTCTCTCTCTCTCATTTGTGCTCTCTCTCTCTCCCACCCTCTCTTGCTCATTCACATACAGTAAAAACACGCATAAACGCTGCCACAGACTGACATCACTGGGGCTCCTTTGAGGGGGGACTCAAGGGCTGCCTTTACAGATGACTCAAAAGCCACGGCTGCCGGACTATCTCTAACTGCTTAATAGTCTTTAGACCAGAAAAGAGTCCCCTTCACCTACCCCCAGCCCATGTTCTCTGCCTCTACCTTCTCTCGGCTGTTGCTAAATCAGAGCTCCTTGTAACAGAGTACATGCTAAGAGTAATTAGAAATGTAACCTGTCAGATAGGAAATGGTGCCATATGTCTTCCTCCCTGTGACACCTGATGACCAGAGGCTGCATATGATGACACACAGAGCCCTGACTAACTTCACTGTGTTACTTGAACTCCCATAGGACATAACACCAATTTGTATAATATATATAGTATAAAAACATGATTTGAGGCTATATTTTTCAACCCTGGTCCTGGAGTATCTGTGTCCTGAAGCATCACAAGTTGTTAACTGTTTTTAATTAGAGACTTTAACGGGATGATTACTCTCTCAATGACACATATCAGAAGGATATTCATGTTAAAATGAATTAATATTCCTTATTGATTCAAGGACATTCAGCCAGTCAGGTACATTTTTAGACAACTAATGCTTTTTTTATTAAAAGTTAATTCAAAGCAATTATAAAGCTTCAAGAATTACACTGAACAGAAACCAGCATATACAAGTGTACTCCAGGACCAGGGTTGAAAACCACTGATTTATTGAGGCATAATTAAAGCCTGAACAAATATTTTGATTTAAAAAGCAAATTGTTGCTGTCGCAACTCGACTTTTACCATGAAATCAATAATGCAGAAACGTGGGAAAGCAGACAGGAAGCAGGAAAATGAAGAGAAAACTCCAGAGGTTTGTGCTGTGACATAGCTAACCGTCAGCTGGCCAGCCTGCCGAGCAGCTGCACACTGTAATTACATTCCCAAACCTGAACCAGAACGACCTCACATTAAAGCTCCCTCATACTGACAAGAAAAATCTTCACGACTCATTTCAAAACTGAGATCAAGGCCTGGAAGCTCTGAACCAAATTTAGTTGAGCCTAAGACTTGAATAAAATTTGCATTGATGAAGAAAGATCCGTGTGAAATTAGACATTTCACTGAAGTACACACTGTGCTAACTTTAAGGCTAATAAGACAAGTTAGATGACTAAGTCATCCCTGGATTCTTTCAAACGCTGGCTGTTGCTAACAGCTGCTGCATTCAGAATAACTGCTGAGCATCTGCTTTGAGAATTTAAATAAAGATAAGGGAGGAACAATGTTTTGGCACTGAAGGTGTGGGAAAGCAAAACAGAAAACGTTCCGATTGGTTGCGGATTAAAAACAGACAAAACAGAACCCACACACACAACACCATGAGCACATTCACAAGGTCAGTGAAAAACAATCCCAGAGATGTGATCTGATGTGATACCTTCTTTGTGCATACCTAAACCTGAGAGAGAATTTCATACTCCAGTACAAAACAGGCTGGCCTAACACACTAATTATGGCTAGAGACATGTCATCTTTCTTTGTTTTCTGCTAGCATAGGAACATTGGTTACAGTATGCAGGTGAACTAGTGACAGTTAACACATTATATAATGGCAGAGACAAATAGCACGGTGGAGGGGGGGGGGAGTTCACTTGTCTTTTGATTCAGCCCTTAGGTATTTAATTAACAAAACATGTAATGTAATTACAATGGCAACATCTGATGCAAGACCACAGACCATGCTATGAGACTGGGTACTGCATATTCTATGAGTGTGCATGTGTGTGCGTGTGCGTGTGCGTGTGCGTGCATTTGTGTGTGCGTATGTGTGTGTGTGTGTGTTAGTGTGTGTGTGCCTATGTCTGCGCAAGCACATGTGTCTGTGTGTCTGTGTGTATGTTCATGCTTTTGTGTGTGTGGTCAGAATGTGGCTTGTATTAGGGGCAAATCTCTCGGCAGCAGGGTCCAGACAGACGGCTGGTGTAGAGGTCAGACAGAGCCAGTGGAATCATGGGATCATATTACAGTGACTCAGACAGAGAAGCAAGCCTGGGAGACCCCCACACCATGTCTCAGGAGTAGAAACATGTCCTCTGTGCCCCTTCTGGCCTCCACAGCCTCAGACTCATAAACAGTGCTGAGAGGAAATAAGACCCATCAATGGCCTGAAAGAGGCCCTTAATCAGTGCCTAATGAATCCGTCATTCAGGAGACAGAGAGAGGGAGAGCAGAGGGAGATGAAATTCTGTATGCCACTGTGTCCCTCTTGGAAGGCATACAAGAGCTTAAATGCACCACAGAAAAGGCAGTAAGTACTCAGATCTGCAAGCTCCTGACTCGGCATATATTACAAAGAAAAATCACCAAGGAAACCACTTTCCCCTCCAGAGCTGCTTTGCCAGGATTTAAGAAGTAATGATGATGCTGGTACTGTTCAATGGAGCTGTCAATCAACCACTCCGTCTGTCTGAAACAAGTGTTACTGCACTAAGGCAGTGCCCTCTGCTGGAGACTGAAGGGAATTGCAAAAGCAGTGCTCTTCATTTGTAGTTCTAGACATGTCATTGTACAGGCATCTATTCAGAATGTAGCTAAAAACAAAAATAATAATAAATCAGTGCAGACTGCAAAATCAAGCAAACCATGTATATGTATCAAAAATGGCATTCAAAACCAGCCTCTTGATGATGTCACCAAACCTATTTGAAAGGAGAGCTCATTTGTATGCCAGTGAGAACTTGTCTACAAAGGCCTGTATTAGCTGGAGTAAAGCCCGCTGTGTTGCTGACGGCCAGGGAGCTGAGTGGTACTCACAGGGATAGGAGATCCGACGCGTCCAGCCCAGGCAGTCCAGGCCGATGGGGGTGCTCTTGGAGAAACAGTGGGCCTTCAGGGGTAGTGAGGGGAATGGCTCCATGTTGGTAAGGGAGAGCCGTCCACGTGCCTGCAGGGAGGGGGGAAGATAAAGATTGGGGATCTCACAGGGCCTTGCTGCTTTCATTTCTTAGATAATTATCTCATATTTCAACTGAATATAGTCAAAAATGACACTGGACTTTCGCCGTGCACAAAATTCCAACTTTCTGGAAAATTCTGTGCTTTTAAAATGTCCGAATGTCCTTCCAAATTAAGTCCTTGAGGGTATGAAGTGATGGTTCCTCTTCAGCTGCTTGGCGGTGAATTGAAGAGGCTCTGGTAGTCCCACACATCCATCCATCCATCCATTATGCATACCCGCTTTTTCCTGGTCAGGGTCGCGGGAGGTACCGGAGCCAAGCCCAGCATGCATTGGGTGAGAGGCAGGAATACACCCTGGACAGTTTGCCAGTCCATCACTGGGCATACTCACCATACACACACACTCATGCCTAGGGGCAATTTAGACTCTCCAATTAACATAACCTGCATGTGTTTAGACTGTGAGATGAAACCGGAGTACCCAGAGGAAACCCATACGGACTCCATGCATCAAGGATCTTCTTGCGAGGCAATAGTGCTACCCAGTTCACCACCATGCTGCCCTAGTCACACACAGGTTGGAAGATCTGCTGTTTGCTGGCATTAAGCTGAAATTTGCTTATTAACAGTTTGGTCCAATAATTAAAAATTCTTTAAATATATAAACTGTAGAAGAATACATTGGATATGAAATATTTTAAAAGCTCAGAAAATCTTCTTCCCTATGGAAAAATTATAACCTCTTAAAAGGTGCTGAGCCTTTTATGCACATATCATCTATCTTCTGCTAAGGGAGTCTACACCCTGCAGGACATTTATAATGAAAAAGGGCTGATCTTGTTTCCAGAACTGAAACAGTTACATTCACTTCCCGGTTACTTCTGGCTTTTATATCCAGTTAATATCCTCACTTCATAAATACTGCATTGCATTGGACTCACCCTTAATTTCCAACCCAGTGATTATGTGGATTAGTCTCTTGATAGACCCTGAGGGTTTCGTCTCAGATATTAACAATTATTTAATCTCGTTAAAATGTAAGACACTAGGTGTGACCCATGTTTGGGAACATGAAATGAACCAAACAGGATATAACCTGGATTGGAATACCAAATGGGAAAATGTGTTTACAACTTTGAAGAACCCAGCACATCATTCATTGGAGTCTCTGTTCTGGTCCCATGCTTCACCTTTTTTTCTAAGCTGGTAGGACACTATACTGAAAGATCCAGTTTTGTTTTTGTTCCTTGATGATGCCTCTATAACTCTTCATTTCTAAAGAAAATTATATTTGTATGACTCTCGTTCAGTAAAATATTGCTTGCCTGCTAAGGGATATTGCTAGAATAGAGCGATCAATGCCAATTATCAACAAAGCTAAACCCTCTACTATCACTGCATGGGATGTTATACTCCAAGTACTTAATCAGACAAGATACTGTACCTTAGGTTCTCTGATCTACATATTGCTCTACATATGTATTGGATGCATTTAATTCAGTGAGGAGATATCTGTGTATATGAATGAAGTGTGTAGGACACTTGTAGTCTATGTCAGTAAGCTCCTGGTGCTGAGTTTTTTATATATAATCAAACAATTAGAATGTGGCCAAAGTGCACATTTTCAGCTTTTATTTAAGGCTATTTTTTATATACTTTGGTTTCACTGAGTAGAAATTAAGGCACCTTTTTATACATAGTCACTGCATTTCAGGGCACCATAATGTTTGGGACATACTAATATTATGCACATGAAATTACCCATGTTTTGTATTTTGTCACATATCCTTCGCATGCAATGACTGCTTTAAGTCTGTGACCCATGGACATCACCGGGTGCTGAGTATCGTCTCTGGTGGTGCTCAGTCAGGCCTGTACTGCAGCCAAGCTCATTCTTGTTTCGGGGGCTAGTTGCCTTAATGTTTTTCTTCAGGATAAGAAATGCATGTTCAATTGGATTCAGATCGGGTGAATCACTTGGCCAGTGAAGAATTTTCCGGTTTTTGGCTTTAAAAAACTTTTCTGCTGTAGCAGTATTTTTTGGATCACTGCCTTGCTGTAGGACAAAGCGCCGTCCACTTGCATTGTAGCCTCCGTAGTTCTGTATGTGAAGTCTTCAGTGGGCAAAAGTCACTGACACATCCACACTTGCCTGCTGAAGATTGTTTATGATCCTTTGGACAAGTGTGTAAGGGTAATTCTTCATTATGGTGGGAATTCTTTGGTCATCTACCGTATAGGTCTTCCTTGGGCTACCAGGACCTTATTACTGAGCTCACCAGTGCTCCTTTTCTTCATGAAGACATTCCAAACAGTTGATTTTGGCAAGCCTAAGGTTTGTTCTATGGTCTGACTGGTTTTCTCCTATTTGTCATAACAGCTTCCTTGACTTTGATTGACACAGCTCTGATCCTCATGTTGACAAAATAATGCCAATAACAGAATCAAGAGTAGATACTGAAAACTCTCTTATACGTGCACCAAGTAAGCAAGTGAATATACCTGACACATCAGAAACAACTGTGATGGCATTTGTCACAAAAAATATAGTACCTTGAATTGGGGGGGACTATGGATAAAAAATGCTGTCATTTCTAGGTGGTGAAACCAAAATGTATAAAATTCCCATTAATTAAAAGATGAGAATCTGCTGTTTAAACTCATGTGAATTGTAAGAGCCAAAACCCAAATCAAGAAAAAATATCTTTGACCCAGACATTATAGAGCTCACTGTGTTATGTCGCAGTTTTGTTTGTATTGTTTGAAAAAGTGATCCTATATTCTGCATATGTCCATAAAATATTGCATAAAGAAAATGTTGTTCATTGTGAACAGGCACATCAGAGCATGCAAAGCATTGAGTCACAGTTAGAGTTCAGGTGACAGACAGGAGTTAATCTGAGCGAACTGTGGAGTGGAGTGACTCAGCGGCCAGCGTGGAGGAAAGGTGGAAGAGAGGAGGAGGTAGAGAAGGAAAGCCTTGAAGAGTGAGTGGAGACAGCAGCCAGGAAGGATCGGTCGGAGGATTGATCACGCAGAGGTTCAGGCGGCCATATTTAAACGCGGCCTTACTTTCTCCGGCTCTCCTTGGAGCTGGCCACTCAGTCGGCCGAGGCCGGCCCTGGCCACCCTGGCCAGCTTCCTCTTGCGGTTCCTCTCCTCCTCGATCCACAGGTCATCCGAGCAGCATCGCCGGCGCCTCCCCGCTCCTCGCCTGGCCCCCGGGTTGGGACAGGACCCCGCCCGCTGACGCTGGAACAGAGTGGAGCTGCCCGACTCAGGCAGTAGTCTCTTCCCTTGGTCCAGGCTGGTGGCTTTACTAGCCTCCTGTATGAGCTTCCAGCACAAATTCAACCAATCACAAATCACCACACTTTGTACATGTTAACACACTGAATTAAGAGCTGCCTGGTAATAATTAGTCAATTACATGGAACGCAAACAGATGCAATAAACAAACACTCATGAGCAAAAAACTGGAATACATCAGCTACAGAATTTCAGACTCCAAACAAACAATACATAATTTTAGGACTATTGCCTAAGCCTACAAAAATGTAATGGATGAAATAAATATAATCAGGAAGCAAATCTTTCTTCCAGTTCTCGTCTGTGTATTATAAAAACACCACTAGGAGGCGCTGCCAATACATTTACCAGGGCACAGCCCTGGCGAGGCTAAATACTGAGCAGATTAAGTCACAGAATTTAAATCAAGCAGTAGACAGTGGTTAAAAAAATTGCTGCTATCAGTCCCTGTTTGACAGAGGAAAAGTGAGTATAGGATTAAGAGATTTCTGTTTTGCAGAGAGTTACTGTCAAGGCCCTGAGTAGGCACACACTGTGATCTGGCTGGAAGGCTGACGTTGCACGAAGCAAAGGATTAAAAGCAAGATCCAGCTATTTATACTCCTCCCCTGCACCGGGCCAGGGAGAAGCCCAGAAAAGCACATATAAAAACATCACTGCTGAAACCAAACCTCAATAGGATGTTTGGGTTTCCACAGTACTTATTCTCAATAGCAAACAGACATTTTATTGTCAGAGTGTCTACTGGGCATCTCTGTTGATTTTCTTTCTTTTGTAATATTTCACCCATAGTGTATACTTTGTCATATGGCATGTTGCTCAGAATTTTGTAATATCTTAGATCTTGGGACACTGCAGATATGGACACTTTTGTTACATTTCCATGAAGCTTATACAAAGTCTAAGAATTATAGAAGTTTATTGCATTTTGTATTTTGCATGTATTTTCACTGGTTTCCCTCACGTTTATGAAATGTATTGTGAAGGATGTCTGTTATATATAAATAAACAAGTAAACAACCCAGGTTTAAGGAGTTACAAAATGCGTAAATGAGCATGATTAAAATAGTTACTCAAACTCAAAATACAGAATGTCCTGCCTGCTGTGTTCATCTCCTTACCTCAAACTCGTTAACAGACATAGAGGTAACCAGACTGATCTGGGACTGGCTGCTCATTCTGTCCTCATGGTGGCATTCTGCATCCGGGGGATTTAGGGACATGCAAGGGGCCGCTCTGGGCTTCAGAGACTTTGGCTTTTTTGGGGGGTCGAAAAGCCCCTCTGGACTAGCTCCCTGTCCCAACATGATGAGGGACATGGTACTGGCCCGTGAAGAGGGGTAGCGGAAAATCCTGCGCTGGCCACCTGGCAGGGGGCTCTGGGGCTTAGGGCTCATGGGTCTGAGCGGGCCGTCCCAAGTGGGGGTGAGCTGGTCGGACAGGGTGGCTGTGGCACCTGGGCTCACAGATGACAGAAGGTCAGAGTCCTCCAGGGTCGGAGTCTCAGAGTCTGAGGAGTGCTGGCTGGAGTCGGGCGACTGGCCGGGGACCGACAGTCCATTAGGCAGACCCCTCCTCCACCTGCTTTCGAGCCGGCTCTCCCCAGGGGAGTCCCCTGCAGTCTCTTGCAGCACTCCCCTCTTACTCAGGGGGTCAGTGTGACATGTGGCTCGCAAGCTGGAGGGAGAGTCCTGAGGGCTTGAACTATCCCAGGCTGAGCCTTGGGTCCGGAAGCTTGGTTTGGCCCCGTCTGCTTCCGACAATGAAAGGGCTCGTTTCAGAAGCTCTGCCTCCTTAGCCTTCTTCAACTTCCTCCGAGCATGCTTGGCCTTCGCCTTATCGCCCTCAGGCTGGGGCCGCTCCTCTTCCTCAATCTCCTTATCGTTGGCTCTGGACTCGAAGAAGCTCGACAGGGACTTGTGGGCCTGGGCAAACCTGAGGCGCAGGTTCAAGCTATCGCTGCTCTTGCTCCTCTTGTAGCTTACACTCTCTTGTGGCGGGGGTGTCTCGGGGCTGCTCCCCGGGTCCTGGTCATTTGCGCCCTGCTCATAAAGCTGTCGGACGTGCCTTGTGCGTGGAGTGGATGGGCAGAAACCGTGATCCTCTGCGTCATGGTTATGACTGCTAACCTCGAATGCCCTCTCCATAGTCTGGTTGAGAATGTCATCCTTGCTAAAGACATCATCATCAGAGTTCTCAACCTGTGGCTCCGCCTCCTTCAGCTGCAGAGCATTGGAGGATAAGTGCGATCTGTAGAAGGGGGCATGCAGTTTGTAGAGAGGAGTGCCGTCCTCCCCTCTCTCCACAGCCCCATCCTGAGAGTCCTGCCTGCCCTTGCTTTCCCGCACCGCTGCTTTGCCCTTCCTAAATGAAGACATCTTGGAGAAGACAGAGAATTTGGAACCCTTGCTGCCAGAGCCATTCTTGGTCCCCTTGACCTTTGTGGCACTGTGGAGGCTGAGGGTGCTGCCTAGGAAGGAGGGGTTTTCATACGTCTCCTCGCTGTTGGTGCTGGTGGTGTCCAGGTCCTGTGAGATGATAGTAGGGCTACAGTGTTTCTCGTTAGCCATGTCTCCGTTGGGCACCAAGGTCATAGACTTCTGGTCATCTAGGTCAGAAGTGAGGGTCAGCTGCTGCTGAGAGCATACACTGGATGAGTGTTCACAAAAACCCCTCAGATGAGAGGGGGTAGAGGGCCTGTCCTCAGATACAGGCTCAGCGCTGTCTGTCACTACCCCCTGCAATGCACTGGATTCAGTATGTTCCCCTGAGAGAACACAGTCACCCAACGTCTCTGACAATAAATCTGAAGTGTCTCCCTCCTCCTCTGATTCTGTGTGCAAAAGTATGCCCCTGCTTTCCAAGTAACAGGCTAAAGATTCAAGTCTCTCTGGATCATTGATCTGCAGGTGCGATTGGGAGCCCAAGACCCTTTTAGCAGTGCTCACATTGTCCCCATCCACCAAATCACTAAGCAGAGGGCCTCTGAGTGGGGGTTGGATGGGAGTGTGTGCGTGCAGGTCCTGATTAATTGCACTAACTTCATCTATTAGCATCCCCTGCTGGTGAAGCCTCTCCAGCTCCTGTATCTCCGACTTGTCAAGCTCACAGTAGATGCCTTTGAGGTCGTTGCAGTTCTCGCTGCTCCAACTGAGTTTGTGTTTTAGAGTTCTAGGTGGGTCTTCTACTGTTAGAGCACTGCTGGAGGACCCAGCATCCCTGTCTGGGGCCCCCCAAAGGGCGTTGCTTCGAGAGCGACCGCCTGCCTCTTCTGATCTAATGTTCGCTGACTGCCTTGCTAATGTGACCTCCAGGTGAGTGAGGGGACCACCGTGGCAGGACTCTGCTGGGGTCTTGGTGTTGTTGTTGGAGTCAGAGTGCCAGTCAAGTGAGGCATGACAGTGTTCCTTGGGCACCCCGTTCAGTTCAGGCTGAACCAAGTAGGATTGCACCTGTTTACATAATGTGGAGTTGGTCCCTAGCGTAATCTCTATCCTCCTCACTGGTATATCATCCAGATCTGAGCCACTGGTGCTTGCTGTGTCCCCCTTATTAGAGTCAGTGTCTTTGTCACCGTTGGACTCGTTTGGATGCTCTGGGATCTGAGGCGATGGCTCACCTGTAGCTGATGTCAGTGCTGTGGCAACAGAAAGCTCAAATGTACCTGTGTCTAATTCGGGGGAAGAGTGAGCACTTTCTACACTGTGCAATACAGGCCCATAAGAAAGTTTAAATGAACCTGTGTCTAATTCGGGGGAAGAGTGAGCACTTTCTACGCTGTGCAATACAGGACCATCAGAAAGCTCAAATGAACCTGCGTTTAACTCAGGAGAAGAGTAAGAACTTTCTACACTGTGCAATACAGGACCATCAGAAAGCTCAAATGAACCTGTGTCTAACTCGGTGGAAGAGTGAGCACTCCATAGGTTGTGCAATGAAGGACTATCAGAACGCTCAAATGAGCTAGTGTTTAACAGAGGAGAAGAGTGAGCCCTTTCTACACTGTGCAATAGAGGACTATCTGAACGCTTGAATGAACCTGTGTGTGAGTCAGCAGGAGGGTGAACTCTTTCTACATTGTGAAATACAGAGCCAACAGAAAGCTGGAATGCATCTGTCTTTAACTTGAATGAAGGGTGAGCACCGTCTTCATCATTCAGTAGAGGACCATCAGAAACCTTGAATGCATCTGAGTGTGACTCAAGGGGAGAGCGAGGACTTTCTACACAGAGTGCCTGTGGTGCAGAAAGGAAGCCATGGTCACACTGTCGCCCCAGCGGGTCAAGCGCAGGGTCTGCCCTCCCCACTCCAAGAGAGGCCTCTGAAGTCAGCACTGAGGAATTTGCAGGCCTGGTGTCCTCAGGGTGACTGACCGCATGGTCCCTTTGGGGGGATAGCGGGCTCGCCTTCTGCTCGTTGTCAGCGCTGACCCGTCTGCAGGGATTAGAGCAGGGTGACCTCACTGGGGCATGCCCCTCACCACCCTCCTCCTCAGCACTGTCACTCAGCAACCCCAGCACCTCGGAGATAAGCTGGCAGATTTCTGTTTCGTCATCGAGCCCAAAGTCTTGGGGGGGTCGGGAGCAGGGCTGTGCTGAGGAGAATAGGTCAGGGGAGACCACGCCCACGTCTCTGTGTTCCACAGCAAAGCCCACCCCGTCACGGTCACAGCAGGCCTCGGTTTCCTCTGAGGTGCCAGGAATACTAACGTCTTTGAAGGGAGGAAGTCCCGCCTCCTCAAAAGATGTTGTGAGGGTTATCCTGTTCACACTCTTATGTGGCCTGGAGAATTCAGTCTGTTCTGGCACACTGCCCGCACATACATCCTCACTCACCACCTGTGACAGGAGGCTAGTAGAGCACTCTTGCGTTTCTGTGAGACTGTTATGAATCTGCAGGTGTGTGTCTGTGCTTTGACGCTCACATATCTCCGGACTGTCGGCCCTGTATATCTCTGTATTGATAGTCTCAGTGCTGAATGCCTCTGTGCTCTGAGTTCTTGTGTTGTGTCTGTCTGTGATTTGTGTTTCTGTGGTCTGCGGTCTGTGCTTCTCTGAACTACATGTCTCTGTAATATACGCCTCTGTGCTGTGAGTCTTGGTATTGAGTGTCTCTGTGTTATCTTTTTCTATGCTGTGTGCCTGGGCACTGTGTATCTCTGTGCTCTGTGTCTGTAAGCTGTGCACCTGTATTTGATTTGTCTCTGTGCTGCACACATCTGGGCAGTGCGTCCTAATGTTGTGTGTGCTGTGTCCACAATGTGTCTCTGTGTTGTGTGTATTTGTGTAGTTTATGTCTGTATTATGCCTCTCTGTGCTGGTTCTTGCAGGATACTCTGTGCTCTGCCTTCTGTGGGTTGCTGTGGACTGTGTCTTTGTGCTCTTTCCACTGTGCGCCTCTGTGTAGTATGTCTCTGTGCTGTGATCGCTGTGTGTCTCTGTACAGTATGTCTCTGTGCTCTGTCTTCTGTGTGTCTCAGTGCGGTATGTCTCTGTGCTTGGCGTTCTGTGCGTCTCTGTGCAGTATGTCTCTGTGCTCTGTCCGCTGCGTTTCTCTGTGGACTGTGTCTCTGCACCGCGTCCGCTGTGCGTCTCTGTGCTGCATGTGACGCGCGGGCTCCTTTCTCTAGGCCGTGATCTACACTCCGGGGGGTGGAAGCTCTTCTCCAGACGCCATCCCAGGTAAGAGTCCTCGGCTCCCAGCTGTGCAGTCCTGAAGCAGTCCTCCTCGCTTTCGGTGGAAGTGTCACTGCGCCACGGGCGAGAGTCACAGCGCTCGTCCACGGCGTCCTGCGTCTGCTCGCCCCATTCCGGAGGGTTCTGGCCCACGTCCCCGTCCTCTAGGTGCTCGCTGTCATTCGCAGAGTCCTCAAGAGCTTCCTGGGTCTGCAGAATGCAAGCACAGGGCCATATTGAATGAGAACAGAAACAACACTGAAAGAACATTTGATGACCTAAATGTAACAGCATTACAGAGGATGAAATTAAACATTTAGACCAAAAAAACACACAATCAATCCGATCAGTCCAGTAAACACTTTTGAGTGAGTCATTCTCTGATTGAGTCACAACAAACATATTTATGAGTTGACAACAGGTGGTTGTATTAATTTACATTTTCAGGTGCCTAGAAAAGATTTCCCACAAAAGACTACTCTACCCAACAGTGTACCTAAAATCCGCACATTATTCACATTGTAAATGCTTACAGTCACACATTGCAGTCTTATCTTCAAGATCATTAATCACACACACACACACATTTAAAAAAATGCTTTTGCAATGAATCATTCTTTTGTTCCATAGCCAACAAACCTTCAATAAAAACAGTCCCTACAGGAACTGTTCTGAAATCAGCCCTCAATCTCCAAAACCAAAAGCATGTTTTCAAAACAAACAGCAGTACGTGACTGAAGCCACAGCAAAGCCGCTCTTACATAGCCGCACACGAACACATCGAGCGCGGTCATGCCGCGGAAACTGCATCAGATATAGCGCTCCCCCTGGTGACACTTACACTCCAGAGTCCCGAAAACACGGCTGCGTCAGAGACCAGGTCACAGGTGCGTACGAGCACCCAGCTGAGCAGAGCTCCCATACTGCCTCACACACGGGCGACACGCTCGTACTGGGGCTTCTGGGCTATAATGCCGACCCTTGTCCTTTCATCCTCTTCCTATCTCTCTCTCTCTCAGGTCAATTCAGTTCCGTTTTCTCTAGCTCTCTCCTACTCTTCTTCTCTCTTTGGCTGTTAGTTTATGCGCTATTGCTTATCCTCTGTGGCAAGCTTGTGTCCCGCTGGGGATATATCTTGAATTACAGGGACTTCCCATCCTGTCAACGCCCTGCTACCTGCATGAACACACACCCTACAACAGCCACAAGCAGTGAGAGAAAGAGAGAGAGAGAGAGAGAGAGAGAGAGAGAGAGATGGAAGGTGGGATAATTTCTGCTCTCTCTTCTTTGGAAACTCAAGTGCTTTTCAGTGTCTAATCCAGTCACATCAATGAAGGGAGACACTAAGAAGCCCGGCTTTATAAACAGGGGAGTGTACAGGAACTCCCGTCACAGTGAGGTGGAAAAGTCCAGATCTCAGGGCATTTCCGGCAAGGGGTCAATTATCATATGAGCCGAAATAGAAAGCCAGCATGTAGACTTTTTAAGGGGCTTAATTACTATAATAGAAGGCTGTGTGCTAGTGACTGCAGCAGTAACAGTGTGATAAGCAAAACTCTCCAGAGGAGAGAAACAACAGCGTTCGAGATGTTCCAGTGCGATACAATGATCAGGCTAAAGTGGCACTCCATGGAAAAAAACCCCACTGTTTTCATGTTGGACAGCTCATGGGGTGACTCAGTAAATCCAGAAATGTCACAAAAATGACCAAACCTATTTTCCATTATAAATCATTAGCGGGTACAGCATGAACAATGGGCATCCACATCCACATCTACATGTACAATACCACAGCAGTATTGAGAGGCTTTTGTCTGTATGTGCATCAGTATTCCATAACAGGATAATGTGCGTGCTGATGTCTTTTTTTGATGTTTGATGTTTTTTGCAGGAGACGCTGAGAGGAGGGCCTTGGCCATCACTGAGGGTCACCTCAGGGCACCGAAACCAAAGGGTGTCCTGGCTAAACTGGCCAGGGTGCCCCAGAAAGGGTCCTTTTGAATTATATTCACAGCCTTCATCATTGTTACAATGCATTTGCTTAGCAGTTGCCATTATGGCAAATAAATTAAAAATTTTTTTACATACAAATAGACGATTCCCACTTATAACCTTTCTCAAAGGTACACAGCCAACAGCTCACCTGGGAACTCAAACCTGCACCCATCTGATTGCAATCACAAGTCACCAGTCTGCAGGCTGCCCACATTGAGAATGTGTTTATATTCAGTGCGGGTATTATGTTCCGATTGGGTGACATACCATATACACACTGTGCTGAGTCATATTTCACTGAATGAAAGGCTTCAGCCGGCTGAGGTTCACACGAGTTGCGGATAGAGGAGGCGGGTCTGCATTGGCTGCCAGCCCATTCAGAAACCTTCCAGCTGCTCTTATTTCTCCAAATTATCAAGATCCCAGTTACTTAAATGGCTTAAGTGCTTAAAGCCGCAGCTATTTGCAGCAGACAATAAGAAAAGGTGAATCACTTGATGCAGCCAGACAGTCTTTAACAATGAACTGCCTCGAGCACATGTCTTGATGTAGGAGAGAGTGTGTGGGGAACAGAAGCAGGCCCTCATCTATGCGGTCATCCCGTCTTTGACTCAGCTTCCGAATGGTCATGTGACCACACACTCACAACTTAATGTCAGGAAATGACTGACAGGCGGATTCACACTAGGCGATGATTACAGTACACATGGGTAAAGGCACAAGGGTGAGGAACCTATTTTAATAACACATTCACTTTTCTTTATATATGGCACCTCTCAATACTGGTATCTATAATGTCAAATACAATATTATACAACAAAATTAAATATGAAAAAATGAACACATTCAGTTCTTTACTGGTTCTACACCTGAAATACACATCAATTTTAATAACACATTGCATGCATGACAAAGTAATAAAAAACATACACAAAATTCAACACAAACTTACACAAACAGTATGCACATACAGTATACCCAGTAAATATCATGACCAAAGTAATATGGCATGCCATTACCCATCCTTTCATCTGTGTGACACCCAGAATGGAAGCAGATCTGTCACATAAAGGGATCTGTAATGGGAGGGATCAGATGGTGGTGACCTCCTCCTGACACGCAACCTGAAGTAGCTCCTGGTCATGTGACCAAGCATCAAGAGGTCAATCCTCTCATGCCTTACTGCCGCTCTGTCAACATGGAACCCGGGGAGTTTCTTTCTTCCTGAGACAGCATTAAATATGCTCCAGGACTGCAGATACATGTTCAATTTAACACATCGTTGAGCACATGGTTTACTGTAGAACAGGTCTTTAATAGCTCAAGCAAGTAACCAGGCCTTCACTTGAATCAAACAGACATGTAACTTCTGTAAACTTTCTAGAGAATCAATCTGGGGATTGCTTATCAAGCAAGCGAGTTTATCACACAGCATATTCCTGTACTTCTAACAACCTATACAAAATATATTCACACTTGAGTCAGGGCCGAAACATCTAAGTAAAATAAAAGCGTATGCACTCTCATTTGAATAGGTGGATAAAAGTATGCACGTAGTATACCCACAATTTAGAATACAGAAAAGCCAACTCCATTCTGTACACTGACAGCACAGTGAAAATAGAACATTTGAACATTTTGCATTGTTCAGGTTACAGTAGATACTGGATTGGTCCAGAGGAAACTAGGGGAGGTTAAATATTATATAAATCATGTGCCAGGTCAGTGTCATCAGAAAACAAGGCTGAAGATAACTGTTATCTCCTACAAAAAAATATGTATACAAAGACACACCTGTACATCAAGCTGTGCCCCAGTTTACTACTGTGCATATGTACTCCAAGTAAAGCCAGGCGTTGTTTGGCTCTAAATCGGGGATAAATCTGAGATTTGACCTTCGCTGCCCTGCTCCACTTGGCATGGATGAGGCTATGCAGGTCACAGGAAGCCAGAGGAGGTGAGGGATGGAACCCTTGGGGAAATAAGAGCATGCTATCTGATCAGTTCTCCCTCCCTGTATATCCTATCAAGTTTTAAGGATTGAGCACTTTTCTCAGAAACTCCCCTGTGATGTGTGCAACACAGAGAACAGGGGTGTGAAAGAGCGGCTAGGGTACAGGACTCTACCACAGTGTTTTGTGTAAATGTGCTGAAAACTGTGCACCCGGCTTAGGTATCCGTCAATCTGAAATGAGCCACGATAATGAGACCACAAACAGCAAGCAAACGTGCAGCCAGGGAACGTACACCACCAGCGAGGGAAGTGCACTGAGCCCAGGGCCCTTATAACATCCTGTAAGCAAAGGAGGGCAGTAAAGGAGAGGCTGTGCTGCACCGTGCCACAAACTCCAGTCTGAACCCTGAGATGTCAGTCATGTTTTAAGCATCTCTCCCTCTCTTACACACACACACACACACACGTGTGTGCACACTCTCTTTCTCTCACACACACATGCACACACACACACACTAGGGAAAAACCGGTTTGTATCATCATATTTGTATGCTAAAAGAACATACACTGTGGGATCAGAAATTTGTGAAGTCACTGATGTTGACGTCACTGATATTTCTTCGGAGAAGTGCTTTAGCACAAGGGCTGTAAGCTATGGATTTCAACACCTGCCGCATGATGGCTATATTAGACTTGCAAGCTCTTCACATTACGGTATTTTACATCAGTAAAAGCTTACAGTCTAGTAATACAGACAGCCATTTGCTACATTTAAACATTCACCTTTATAATCAAAGAAAGAAAAAAATGCAGTACATATCCAGAATGATCACATTTTATACATTCACACAGGGTAAGCACTGCCGTGACCTGCAGGAATTCATCGACCCTTCGACTGGTTCTATCATTCCCCGCCCCTACACTCCACTGTTCCCTGACATCATGAAGGGTGACAGAGACGAGACTCGGTGACCGTGCGGACATTGAACAAGTCCTGTTCAACAGCATTTCTGTGGATTGCTAACCTTCTCAGACACCTGGGGTATGTTCTCTTCCCAGAACGACTTGCTTCACCGTGCCGTGGTATTTGGCCAAACAGAAAGCAAAACATTGCTTGTGTTTCCTCCTTCAATTCTTTGCAGCCTAGATGTTATTCGGTTCTCTCTGAGAGACAGACTAACAGCTGAGGTAACCACCTCTGTCTACCACTAAGAGTACAAGTTCAGGTCAAGGTAAAAGGAATTAGAGCTGGTTCTTCAGTAACACATTACCCCAACACCACTGTGGCTCGCTCACTCAGGTTGCCCTGCTAACCAGTTCCCACATAATTTTTAAAGAAGAACTTTTACAGATAATCTCTTGGGAACCAATCCGTGTGCTCTACAATCAACTTCTCCAAATCCCTTTCAGAATGCCTGAATATATCTCTAGCATCTAAATCCAGATGATTTACTGATGTTATCGCCCCTTGCTAAAAGAGTGTTATTATTTCTGCTGGACTCCGTGAGAGCCAAGCTCTGTCAGGGGGTGGAAACCCAGCTGCTTCATGGGATTCGAAGTCTCTTTGATGTTGCAGGGGAGTGTTTTAGGGGATTTCAGGCAGATTCCCAACTACTTAGGATCTGTGTGCTCCTGCTTCCCCACACTTAGCTCATCAACAGTGGGGATTCAAACACTGTAGACATGTTATTTTTAATATGCATTGGGAGAGAGCAATTCTCACTGTTATTTAAACAGTAGCTCAAGACGATACAGAACAGTGGTTCTCCCTTTGAATGTATGGCTACTCTACATTTGGAGCTCAGAGTGCCTCTCCAGTGTTATTTAAACTATTCAAAAACATGTGCACCTGGCTGTCAGGCTGCAAGGTGGCTGGAACACTTGCTAAACCTGCTGTGCATTTAGAGTTACAGTACAGATCGCTGCACTGGTGCTTCAGTGTGGCTGCCTACCCGGGACCTGGTGGACAGTGGTCAGGCTAGCAATGTGCCACTGCAGCCAGTTGACATCCATTACACATCTACCGTACCTACATGAACAACAGCCTCACCTCCGTGCTATGACCTGGCAACCCGCCTGAGAAAGAGAGGAAGGGGTTTTAAACTGGTCCTAATTACACTATTACAATAACAGCCACTTTACTGGGCATATGCAAGGCTTCAGTAAAAACACTGGAAAATTCTCCACAGCTATTCTTGGATACCTGCATGTCATGAAGATGACAATTAGTCTCAATCGGCATGTAATATATTAATGAGATGGGTTAGTGTTCTATTTACACACGCACACCCGGTATATGAGGAGGACCCCTAGTCTGCTCAATCACCACTCATTATTAAAACACACAAGCACACAAACACACACACACACACAAACAGCCAGACAGACACATGAGCACTGTACCTGCACTGTACGGGCACCACTCCAGGACTGTAACACGATTACCAGTCGGTCCTCATTCTCCTCGCACCATCCACCTACTACCAGCCACACAGGACTTGTGACTCCCCGACTTCAGTTTACACTGCAATCCCCTCCAGTCACTTATCGCGTACTGACTCCGCCTTCGTGTCCATGGTGCACTGACTGCCTGAGGGCAACTCTCGCTCAAACCCTCAGGTGGTCCTAATGAGCTGCTCCGCAAGTTTCTGCGCAAGTCAGGAGCGTGCAGGCGAGCTCAAATGATGGGTGACATCAAAACGTCCACAGGGGGGAAAGGCGCTCAATACACCTGGGACTGAAAGCTCACAGGAGCTGTTTCCGCTACCATGTGCGATGTATTCACCCCACAATAAAACATACACGGAGACAAAATGTTCAAGCAACAAAAAAAAAAGAGTATGTTGATCACTTGCTTAACAGTGGGGCGCTGTTGACTCAGGTGTGGGCCACTGTGCATCGATGGTAAGAAGCAGGAAGATGGGGATCCTCTGACCAAAGCTGTGTCAACAGAGAGGGCCTTTCCAAACACGGCACAAGCTCTCGGACAGCTACCGCTAGCACAGGTCTGTTTTTCCAAACCCTAACATTATTCCTAATTTGGGGAACCACCATTATCTACAACCTATCAAACCTGAAATAGCAGATTTATTTTGATATTCAGAGGTTCAATTTCATTTTTGGACAAGGGGGGCTACAATGTAATTCATGGGAATATCCTAATTGTGGGTGTGTGAGTATTCGCATGACCTCATTTAACAAAAAAATATCCAGTGAGAAAACAGAGGGAAGTAAATCAGGAGAAGAAAAAAACAAGACAATTGAAGAGACAATGACAGATATGAAACAGAGCCATGTGGACAGGGAAGTCAAAATGACATATGAGAGAAAGGGGAGGAGGATAGAGCCAAAATGGTAGACAGAGGAGAAATAGAGCCATGAGCCAATAGAGCCAATATAGCAGAGTGGAAATAAAAGCATAAATGTGAAGGACAGACAGAATTGCAACAGGGAATGAAGTACGACCAAGAGAACAGTAAAAGGGAGTGCCCGCTGTCATCTGAGGAGGCCTCAGTTCTCACTGGTGTGCTCAGTTTACAGAGAGCAGAAGGGATTTCACAGGCAACCGCCACCAAAATGAGTGTTTGTGTAAGAATATCTTCCATTCTTTCCTTTCATCATGATGCCATAAATACAGCTGTAAAATAATGTTCTGACAGGCACAAGTAAAACTGGCAAACGCGAGGAAAAAATGGTCAAACACTAAGCACATCTCATGGCACAATAAATGCAGGACATGCAGGAGAAGCAGCTGACCAAAGACTGACAGCTGGCTGATGATAAATTATTAAAGTAGACATAAAACACTCACGTCCATTGACTACCTGCGATGTGCAAAAGAACCAGCAGAAATCCGGTGCTAGGTGCAGTCAGAAGCCTCCTATTCACCTGTGGTGGTGACGGGGATACAGTCCCGACGTAAAGATGCACTTTAGGAGCCACTCGAGATGCCGAGGCTCGAGCCTCGCTCTCCTACCGTCACACCCCGAGGTCATTCAAGCCCCGCCTCCCAGTGTCCCTCCGGCGACACAGATTTCAGGGGGGTAATTCAATCCCTGCTCTACGGAAGGGTGGGGGCTCGGGGGTGGAAAGGAGCCAAAGAACTCTGTATCACTGAATCCCCCGCCCCGCCCGCCCTCGACCCTTCCCTCCCGTCGTTCAATGTTTCAGGGCAGGAAGAATACTCTGGAGGCTGGGACAAAAGCAGTCAAACTAGGCTGAGGGGGACACAGCTGAAATGGACACTCATGGAACGTTACAGAAGGAGAAGATGCAAACAACAATTCTAACACGGTTGAAATTGTACAAAAAAAATCCGGATTTCAATCAATATCCATGATGGATTCTGACTGCACGCAACAAGCCTGTACCATATGGAGTTCTCAGGCATCCGATATCACTAACGCTGTAGACTGCAGCTCTCCTTCTTAAGTATTCTTCCATCTTCCGGTCTCCTCTCCGCTGTACATTTTCACTGCAATATTCATCAAGGGGCGGGAGGAAGGGAAGATAATCTCTTTTGTACTTGCTGATGCAACGCATGTAAACACAGGCCACACAGACCTACAGTACCAACTGACTGTATCAATACAATCACTCTATGTCTCAATTCATCCTTCTCAAGGTCATGGTACCTGTAACACTACTGTCTGTCACCCATGTGCTAGAGCAAATAAAACCTGTTAAGCCTTAACAATCTTCAACACATGGAAGATTTCCTAATATCAAATAAGGAAGAAAAGTAATTTACAAATATCAATAATTTCCTTTAGACCTGGAAATGTTACCCAGTACATAATCACTGATTAGATGAACCTCTGCAACACAGTTCTCTCTATAACGGTATAACATACAGTACATACATACATTCCATACACACATGCACATTATATCAGGTCAACAGCATGTTTGGCAACTGATGATGAAGTCTGTTAGGCCTACCTTCGTGAGCGCACGTTTCAAGTGGAAATTCCACACCACTGTTACCTTATCTTCCTATTGATAATTCACAAGAGGCATGTTTCTTGGAAATCAAGAGTAAGCAAAAATGAGCAGTTAAATAAAACCTCCTCTATGCATGCATGTGTATGTGTATGTGTGTGTGTGCCAGTATTTCTTATAAGGTAATATATAGATTCAGAAAAAAAATGTATTAGTTTTTATACAATTTGGCACCCAACGTGGGGCTGAACATGTCCAGTTCTCACCCTCATTTGAAATGTCCAATTATCTGCACCTGCAGCCATGTTCATGTGCGAACCCCACAGCTGATTCAGGTGAGTGTAGACATCCACAGTTCTCCTCTGCAACACATGGTGTCACCAGCTATTTCTTTTCACAATGCAGACTACAGCCAAGCTTACACAGAATATAGTCAGAGGAAGACCATTTTAGCTTTGATATGTAGCCCACAGGTGCCCGATCGACCATCGGGGGTCGCTAGACATTGATGAAAAGAGGACCACTTACCGACAGAACCCTCCCACATCCTAGGTGACGCAATCGCAATTGCACGTTGCCCTGTGGAGCTACAAGTCACAGTCAGCAGAATGAACCAACCAGTAGTTCAATGAAAAATGAATTTAGCCAGCTCTCTCTGTCCCTCTCTATGTCTTTAACACCTGTTCTCTGTTCTCTTTTCTTCGTCTCTCCCCTCCTATTTTCACACTCATAGCAAGTGGAGGATAGGAAAGTCTTGTAAAGCATCCAGATTAAGAGGATTACCTCCTTGCCAAGCGCTGTCCGTGTTGGTGTGTTGCTGCTGTCCTTCTTTCTTAAACCTTGAGGTTCAGCTTTGAGACTGAGGCCTTACAGACAGTAGTCTCAGGACAGATCACAAATCTAGTAAACTGTTCAAGTGGAGGGGCACTGTAAGGGCGTGGCAAAGACGGCAAGTGCACACGTAATCGAGCAAATATGGCTCACATCCGCACCGCCTTTGTGTGAAGCCCGTCCGTCCCACTCGCGCTTTGACCCGCTTCGCCCGCCCACACCCTCTCTCGCGGTCCGCCGGCGTGGGACGAGGGGTGACGGCGGATGAACCGCAGAGAAAATGCCACCAAGCGCCGGCAGAGCCAGGGGCGGGGTCCCCCGCCCACGGCACCGGGTCTACAACGTGGCTCATTGTACGCCCACCGCCAGGACGGCGCATGCGCGTCTGACGCGCCCGACCTTCCGAGGGCGAGCGAGGGGCCGGGCGAGGAGCCGGGGCCCGGCCAGGGCAGGGGGGGTGGATTTGTCGACTCAACAGCGCGGCGCGATCCCCAGTGGACTCACTGAAAAGGTCAACATTTACGATTCCACTCAGATAAGTTCAGCTGCCATCCTGCCCTGAGATTCCAGTGAAAACAAAGCCAGCACGAGATAAAGACCGCCTTTTATTCTCCTGCCTGGGCACCCAGCCAGCTGCTTCCAGACCGGATTTACTCCCCGGTGCTGTCAATAATCATAATTACACTCACCCCCCGTTTGTGAATACATTTTTTTCTTTTCTCAGTTCAGCTGGAAATTCTGTCATGTAATAAAATAAACAGTGACAGATTCAAAACTGGACACCTGTAGTGACCATACTTGCCAACCTTGGAACCTGAGAAATAAGGGATATTTAATGAATAACAGTACAGGGGTGTGGGGGTTCATCCCCAGAAAATTTTGAGTTTCAAGGACTTCGTTGCCTGGATTCTGGTGATTTTTAAAGTATGAAAATAATAAAATAATAAGCACACTACAACAACATTTTAATGTGAAATAGGCCTACTTTTCAATTAAACAAGTTTTAGCTAAAATCTCATTTAAGGGTGCCTACTCATGTTTTACAATCCATCTAAATATACCATTGAAATAGAGTGAAATAATCACTGTAAATGAAAATTACTGCTGAAAATGTAATAAACTAAGCTACCAATTACACAACACTGGAAGTAGTTAAACTACAGCACAGCTACCAGTAAGAGAAATGTAGTTAACTAAACTAAAGCTACTTTTAAAAAGTTGTTACACTGAAGCTACTTCATGATATAACATTAGTCAATTTAGGTCACCTATGGGACGGTAGTCAATGCTACTGTTTTCAGGCTCAGACCCTCTAAATAACATAACAAATGAAAAATAACTTTACTTAAAAGCTGACTGTTTTCCAAAGAAGTTACGATACCAAATGCTACTATCCGGTCACTTCAGAACTGTAATGGTGACTCAGCACAGCAGCTCTCTTCCTGTAGACGTAACTATGGAGATGACACATGTAGTGTAGCTGCATTGTCATCCAGGTGGAAACGGTAGAATTCTCGAGTTTTAGGGCCTATACACTGCAGACTGGTTGCAATAACAACAACAAAAACGTATGTGAAAATTTGATCGAAAATGGGAGAAAACCAGGGGAATTGTGAATTGTGGAGATGCAGTACCGAATATTTCACTATGAAATAAGCCAGTTTATGTGTACCTGTCCACAATTACATGAAAATATGCACAAAATGCCCATTTCTTCCCCTACCACGTGCTGCTTACTGTATGGACATTCACAGCCAAGGAAAAACAGGTTGTGTTGAAAAGATCTGTTTAGCTTTGTTTTTCCGCACAGTGCGTACAACAAAAGTAAAATTCTAAGGATCAGATTTCTGCCACCTTTGTGTGTGAACAAGCCGGGGCCGGTATTCTTACAGAACAGAGGTCATGCAATAGTGACACCCAAAACCGCCTCCACGCTGGCTCTCCCCAGAGCCCTGTCTTGCCTTACGAGCACCTCCTCTCCAAACAGAAGCTGTTGAGGGGGTTATGTGAGGGACACCATGCGGTGAGGATGTGCAGCCCCATAAGGTTAATCTGAGTGCGGGGGTGCTGGGAATCCCCCTGTGTGGGACCTCCCTTCCCTCCCTGAAAACCTGCCTCCAGAACCTTCTTCCTGTAGGGCCCCAAGTGCCTTTTCTCAAAGCATACTGTATGGTTTATAATAATTTACATCCTATACATTAAATTTGCAGTCAGTGATTAATTATCTACTCTGTTAGCACCACTGTTTAGATTGCTATATAGTTAAGGTGTGTTTATATATGGATACAGAAGATGATTGCATGGCCAGTTCATATACATGGACACAGAAGTGCACACACACACACACATACACACACAGATGTACACACACACTTGCATGAACACATACAAAAATGCTTTTGAAATGTGCAGCATAAATAAATGAAAAAAGCAGGTATGATCTCCCATACCCCAGTAATTGTAGGCTCGGTCCACGGCCAATAAGTTCCATCTTATCTGGGAAAAGAGGACGCAATGGAGTGTTCCCCTTTGAAGTCATTATCCAACAGACTTTCCAGTTACATTGTGTTCTTTGTGTAACCTTCAACACTTTGGGAAGACACACACGCATGCACACACAGACACATGGCCTCCTTATTCAGCACATCCCTCCCTGCTATTTGATCCAGACCCATACATTTAATCAGCCATAATTCCATTACACAATAAAACCTTTTACCAACAAGACAAAATCATTTCATTTCACTGCAGCTATGCACCACAAATCCTGGTAACTTTTATAGGACATCTAAAACATGACATGATAAGAGCCAGTTTCAAGTTTCTACCACTTAGATTTGGCCTGCCAGTCTCCAGAAGTATCTATTTATAGGACCACTGATGTGTTCTGTAATCAATGGTCTACAACACAAGCTATCAAGCTCGATATGGATAAACCATGGAGCTATTATCAGCAGAGTGGAGCTGCTTGTTTACTTGTATGGTCTCTTGCAGACAGTAAACAGACCTTGGTCCCCAGACCTCTGGTAGCCTGGAGTCCGAAGGGATTTGCACCGAGATGTGCCTGTGGTCAACCAGTCTCAGCGGTTAACCATGATCACATGCAAAAGACATCTGGGGGTTGAGTATCTGTGCAACGTGCAGGTCCAATATGCTCCCACACACCTCAGCCAGCAGGGGGAGTTTCTTAAGCCTGATGTCTCCCTCCATTCAGGACCACAGTGGTCAAGCAGCCCATTCCCTGAAATCCCAAACCCAAGCACGAATCCCAATACCACCTTCGCTCTTCATTAAAGTATATTTTCTGTCCTATCAAACTTCACTCACACAACCAAGTCTTCACTTTCGTGATTAACACTAATATTTTCACTCTCATAATTATTAGCTTTACCTTCCATAAGTAACACGAAGCCAGCCACTGTTGTCAGTGACACAAAGATTTTAATTTAATTATTTTTGCATATTCTGGAGAAAAACTGAAAATTTCACTTTTGTGACAAATATAAAGTGAAATCATATTAACAGCATCTAGAGAGACCCATGAAGTCATACATCCGAGTGGCCCGAAAATACAGTGGGAGTGAGTTATTGCAAGGGTGGATGGGGGGAAGGGCAGTGCACATATCCAAAAAAACAAAATCCTAAATCTTGAAGGATTTTTCCAGGAAAGTGACTCCCAGGAGTAGAACTGTTAAGTGAATATTCATCTGCCTGTCAGTTCACAGGTTAATAGGTCCAAAAACCTTTGTCTAAAGCAAATGCTGCACTACCCCCAGCTCCATATCCCAGCAGCCATTGCAGCTACATTCAGCGATGGTCTGTGCCTGGTGACATTTTAAAGACTCAAGACATTTACAAGGCACATTGTAAATGCTCACACTTCAGCCTAGTAATTCTCTTGGGGTAAAGGACTATGAGCACATTTTCTAATTATAAAATGCTGATTCTTTAAAATGTCACAATCTTTAAAAACAACTCATATATCCCACATGAACTAAAGCTATACTTAGCACTTGAGATAAGTATCTCATTCAAAATATGTCTGCCTGGTAAAATGCAAAGTGACAAAATGTCATCCTACAGTCATGGCTTATAGTCATGGGAACATACTGCCCTCAGATTGTCACTCATATGGTGCCAACCCCCAGGGCATGCAGGTGGATGTTGCTTCATATATATCTCCAAGTCTTGGACTTCAAAAAAAAAAAAAAAAAAGATTCTATCAATTCTAACACTAGAAAATCTTGACTAAAGCTCACACCCTCACAGGCATACACACATACAAATGTCAATTTTCTGATTTGTTCTGTCTTCTAAGAACACCTAATTAAAGCACTAGTATTTATCTTCACAGGTGTCCTCGGGGCCTTGACTGCTTCTTTATGGAGCCACAGGGCTCGACAGAAATGTCCACATTCCTCGTGCAGGGCGTCATGCTTATCGTACCTCCCTCCAGCACAAAGTGTGAAATCAGGAGGTGTGTCCGGCTCACTGGAGGAAACCGACACGCTTGTCACACCCTGCCAGTTTTCCACCTCATCTACTCCATGCCTGCTGAAGTTAGGCATGATTGACTGACAGACATCTCCCACACCCAAGCAAGGCTACTGTACTGTGTATGTGTGTGCACCTATGTGTGTGTGTACGTGTCTGTGTACACGTTTGTGTGTGAGCACATGCTTGAGTGCATGTGTGTGTGTACACATGCTTGTGTGCATGTGTGTGTGTGTGGGGGGGGGGGGGTGTTTGTGTGTGTGAGAGCAGAGCATGTGTGGAGCAGCTTGACTAGGGGAAATACAGAAGGACACAGGTGATGGTGGGGTTAGAACAGAAGTATACACACACATGCACAAATGCATACAGGTGCACACATTCACACACACACACACACACATACACACGCATACAGGCATGACCATTCAGACACACACACACACACACACACATGTCCAGAGGTAGGGGAAGGTACAGTATGACGGCTGCAGTAAGGCAGGGTTGATGGCTTCCAGGCCCTAGCTGCGAACCTAGGAGCACGTGCTGCCATGTCATGTGGAGTGTCAGAGCCAGCACTGACAGCAGTCAGCTGCTGTTACTTCAGCTACTAAAGAGTCTGTCCTGTGCAGCCTCCACATCATCCTCTGACTGGGATAGTGACAGGAGTCACACGGCCCCAAAGTCATAGACACTGAACCCTCATTAACACTCAGAAGGATAGCCTCTGCTTACTCTGTTTCCCTGGCGTAGCCCCGCCTGCACCCCTCTCACACCTGTCTGTCACACCCGTCTGTCCCTAGCCAGCTGTCTGGCAGCATGCGACTCGTCTCTGTGGCAACACAGGCCAGGTTGACCACAGCACATGTATCAGGCGTTGTTCACGCTGGCTCCAGGTGGGCAGATGGACTGTCAGAGATGATCGGCGATCAGTGATGATGAGGATGAGGATGGTTTAGCGCCTCCTGCAGCAGAGCGGGGTGCCAGCTGCCCAACCGATGCCAGGCCAGCGGGTGTGACTGTGCCCGGGCTGAAGAGATTAGGATCTGCAGAGCATGGTGGATCCTGTCCGACCTACCTCTCAGGCCCAAATGTGATTCACCAGGCCATGAGGGACAGGGCCCTGAGATACTCTAAAACACAGTGAATCAAACAGACTAAAAACCATAAAGGAATAAAAGAGCGGGCATGTGTGCCTGTGTATACGTGAGATGAAGAATGACCTTTACAATTAGTGGACTTTAAAATAAATGTTCATTGCAAAGAGAATTTTTAGCACTATCCTGGAAAATGTCTTTCAGGTGTGCTCCTTCTCTCAGTTGAAAGCTGTTAATATATAAAAATGATATGCATAGCCCAAGATACTGGCTTGCAGTGAGTGTGTGTCTCCAGGACCCTGTGCAGGAGTTCAAGCATTTTTTCTTATGAGAGGCATGCCTTGTTCCGCCAAGATGAAGCCCAAATCGGCTGTGTCAGGCCCCAACTTCCTGCCTGCTGACGGGCTCTGCATTCCTTAAAATGAGATCCATCCATTGGCAAAGCTACAGGTGTATCATGGCCCATGTCTGAGATTAGCCCTTTGTGAGTTTTATCACCGGCCCATTACTGACAGTAATAACAGTGAATATTGCGCAGTTATCACTAGCCATCAACATTCTTTGTGGGTTTTCACAGTACTTAGCAGAGCTCTGATTCCAAAAATGGCTGATATTTCCATGACACTCTCTGGGAAAAAATACTCTTAATGCTTTTTAGAAGATTTTTTCCCACTCTTAATAATCTGCTGTACTTTGCATTTCATCCTCGTACTGGCCAATCATAGACCAATCAAAACACATCAAAGACTCAATTTCCCCGCCACTTATGAATTTATCTGTGCCTATACTGTGTTTGCCCGAAACCCCTCCTTGTTTAACTACTCAAAGAGTTTCATACAAGACCTTGGAAACCATGGCAACCCTTCAGGCCTTGCCAAAGTTAGTCTGAATAGGCACAGAGTCCCATGATCTTCAGCACCCACGCTGCCCCCTAAGCATCACCCTCCCTCCGATGCACCATCGCAAAGACTGGTCATATTAGTGGGAAAAATTTCCAAGAATTCTTCTCAGCAGCGTAACTGATTAATCACAGATGTGATAATACGAATACAACAACTCAAAAGGAATAAGCTTTCCCTTAGATCCTTTTTTCTTTAAAGAGGCACACACTGGTAACAATTTAATTGAAAGATAGCGTGGGGACACACAGAGCTTGTGGAGCACACTGAGATAAAAGAGAACGGTGTTTGTATAATCCCACAGACCATGACATTGTGAAGCATTAAATCACAGCTTTAATTCCACAATTCCACTTTTACTCTAAATAACTGCTTTTGTCCTGCAGACACAGTAACTAATACCGCAACATGCACCGCATAGGTACCCTATCTCTTTGCATCATACAGCATAATTAAGCTAGAGACCGAGAGAGAGGCTCACCGTGAGATTAACGGTAAAAAGTTAAATAAGAAAACAGAAGAAGAGAAACAGAAAAAGCAATCCCTTCTATGTTGATTCATGGTGAAGAAACCTGATAGCCCTTACCTTGAAGAAAGTGCGAAGGAAGTACATGACACTCAACATTTTGAGTGGCGTAGGGGAGACCCCTCTCCTGGTCTACTCCTGGGCCCTGCTGTGCCTCCACTCTGACCACTGACGCATGCTCAGAGTACTTGTTGCTATTCTGGACAGTCTTAGCACCGGAGAGGGTGCAGGAGGGAGGGAGCGAGGGAGCCGTGCTCGCGGCTTATGCTAAGGAGGTGCATAGCAATGAGGGCTTATCTGCGCAGCCCTGCTCCACTTTGCAGATAACTCGGTCCAGACCCACAGAACCACAAACATACAGAAGCTACAACGCCATTCCTCTCAGCTCCCTCTCTCCGTCAGTTGCATAACGTGGTGAAGAGCAAAGTTTTAAAAACCAGAGGAAGAGGGAAAGTGAAAAGGAGGGAGGGTGAGGATGAGGATAAGTTTCAAGTAACAGTGAGGGGAAGAGATTTAGCGATGACTTTTAGGTGACACAACATTTAAGTCATACAGAAATGCCAAAAATAAGAGAAGATTGTACCTACAAACTAGAATAATTAACTGCACTTCTGAAAATGTATCAACACAGGTAGTTATATTTAATTTCTTCCAGGAAAAACAAGCAAATCAAATCTGGCTTTTGTTGCATACGCAGACACTAACACATAGACATAGTGATTGCAGAATTTGGTTTACTGTCACCCGCAGCCTGGTTTATTTAAATGCACAAAAACACAGAAACTGAAAACTCCCAACTGGACAGTCAAAAGAGGACAGTGTCCTGACACATTCCAGACACATACACTAAAAATAGATTATCAACAGAAAAACGACAGCAATGGAGCAATTACAGGGCTAGCAGACAGCTGTGGAGGTTTGACAGCAACAAAGAAGTATACATGTAGGGTAAATAACAGAATGAAAAATCTAAATAAAAGCAGTAAACAGAGAAAAGGTTTAGATGAAAGTTAAATGTTAAGCATCAGACATTAAATGCTGGTTGCAATTTCTTTATGTTTATTTTTTCTTTTTACATGTAAGCCCAAATGCTTCTTTTCTAAGTGTACCATCCAATAAAAAAAAAAGTATTCAAAAACATTCAAATTAAATTACCTGACTGTTATATCATTTTCCATTACTACAGTTTCCATACTGTGTACAGGAACAGCAGTGACTTCTGTTGTATGTCACCCCCTGTTGTGTAACAATGGTAGTGCATCTATAAGACAGTGCTTTGTAAATTCAGTCCCAGTTTAGGTTGTGTGAAATAGTTAAAACCCGCAATGCATCACAGTTGACTTTACTTTCACTCTTTCATGTGGTTCAAATAAAAATTTTGATCATTTAAATTTCCCTGCAGGGCATGCAATGTTCTGAATCATCCCAGGCACATGCATACTGTCTCACATATCTTTCTGTAAGCCATAAATGAGTCAGTCCCCAAATTTCCCAGAAGAAAAGCATAAAAAGGGGAAAAAAACATTCTCACTTTAGAGTCAAAGCATGCCTTTCAAAGTGCTACCCTGCTTCCATTTGAATTGAACAATTCCAAGAGTTGTTTTAGCGGCAGTTGCGTAGCTAAGCTAATTAGGAGGAAAGACTCAATGGTCCACTTATCAGTCCGGTTACCCAAGTTCCCTTTGTCAGTAAAAACACTCTCCCAGCTAGCCCTGCTCAATCTCTACTGCACTCAAATTTTCCACAACACCCTTCAACCTTTTCACGGCTTTTATATAATTTTATATAATTTATCATTATTAATTATAATTTTCTATATTGAATCCCTGTTACTAATTTAAAATTAGCTTGTGAATAACCTTATCATTCAAAACATGACAGACAACCTAAATATCAAACCTTTAGAGATTGCATATGATGATTTAAGGCTAAATTTTTGAATGTGTAACTGGTGAATTCATAAAGTGGCACTGGGGGGGCTCTCCAATGACCTCTCCTATTGTGAGACAAACAGATGCTTGAGATAAAGGATGCACATATTCATCAGCACTCCTGCACTTTATATGTTTAATATTTAAATATTTAATACTCCAATTCTCACTGTCCATATCCCCCATCTGTACAGGCTGGTACTGCTGCTAATATTTAAATATTATGTTTAATATTATGTATATTTTAGATATGTTTTGATATTTTTGCTCTGCTTCTACGTAGTTGCTGCCTGCCATGTCATAAGAATTTCTTTGCTCAGAATGACCTGTGTTATACTGTGCACTTGACAAATAAAAACACTTTGACTTTGATGACTCCTGATCTCACCCGCTAATATATCCACAGCTGTCTGCAGAACCAGTGCCACTGCAGAAGGCACATCGTCACTACAAGGCAAGCCCGTAGCTTTCTCACATTGGTGCAATCTACACAAGAAATTACTTTAGGAACTAATGTCACAGAAAAGCCTGCGCAAGCTGAGAATCTGTCAGAAAATATATAACAGTGTGTATTCTCATTTTGGCAAAGAGTGAAAACTGTACAGCGCAAAGAATGAAACCGAAAACCAAATTAAACATAAGGTATAACTTCTACTGGGAATTTGGGAGCCATTTTCTTTTCATCTATGTTTACGTGAGCATTGAGGTTTCCGCACGGTTTTGTACAAGGTTTTTAATGCCAAATTGAAATCCTAATTTCTCTGGACTGACATGATGCACAACGATACTGATGCTTCTGATACTGAGGCTTATTTACGGATGTAACTATTTCATTAAGCCATTAAGAGGTTTTATTCATAAACATGGCAGTTGTAAGTGTTCAATAAAGATCTGAAAAGTGCAATTGATTGTATTATTAGTTTAAGCAGAATGTGTTTGTCTGTTATTGTGACATGAAGATTAGATGACAATTAATGAGTAATCAATGCAGAAATCCAGGTAATTCCAAAGGGTTCACAAATTCTTTCTTGCAACTGTATACGAATATTGAAGTGAGTTCTCATCACTTCAACCATTCTAGGCTACTAAGACTTGAGAGAACCTAATAGGGAAATCTAATCTCGTGCAGGTTAATTAAACTTATCCAGTAACAAGATTGAACACTTTACACTTGTTATTACAATTCTGGTTGTTTTTTGTTAAATGTAAGCAGAGTTGGAAGTATGCATGTAAACTACTGTATGTCTCTATGGGCTAAAAACAGGTTTAAAAAAGTAGCTAAAATGAGTTTCCTCTTGATTTTATAACTAAAACAAGATTGATTCCTAAAATAGAATCCTAATGTTGTCCTCTGTTCATTAATTAATTTATCTACAGTATATGCATTTTAAAACTAAGCTTATCATCAAGGCAGATCCCAAGGTATTTATAGCAAGATGTGAAAACTGAATCTGAATCAAAAGAAGTGAAAAGTCATCAGATAAAATGCAACTTTTGTGCTCTGTTTCAGAACTACAACTGTGCCATTATAAGGAACATGTGGAAGTCTTACATCTTTGGACCCTTTAAGAGGGCAGATTTTGAAACAATCAGGCTTTTACTGTGTCTCTTCCGAAAGCAGTAGACAAACCGGTTTGTTTGTGGCCCCTTCGGACAAAAGGCTGGGGGACTCCATGCCAGGAGCAGTGGATTGTGTGCTGCCAAGCTGGTTCTGCAGTTTTTGTGTTTTTTTTTATCCGTGTGGGAAAGAGGGGGAAGAAGCCAGTAACACGCGGAAAGAGACTCCAACTACGTTCCCGAAAGTCCCATAATCCTAGCATTAATGTGTAAGTGCGGGTGAGTGCCCTGGCACCAGACTGCAGCCCAGGGCACAGATGTACAACTCCTACCAGACAACCATAAGCACTTCAACAGCACAGAGAGACAAACAGATACAAACACATAGAGACAGTATTGTGCACTCAAAAATCTTTGGTTGCTTTAGAGCCCCTTTGCTCCATCCTAACAAAACCTCCACATTTCATTCTGGAGCACTTCTGTTAAGCACCAAACCCAGCCCAAAAGGTGTTTTGTGTTTTGGGCCCAAAGGAGAGTGAATTTGTGTCATGTGTACTAAATGCAGCCCTTTGCTTTGGTTTTATTCATGCCATTTCAGAACAAAAGACAAAAATAGAACCTCACCCCCCACCAACTGCACCACACACACACACACACACACACACACATATACAAATGTGCATACAGAAACACACACGCACTGAAAGATACGCACAAGCGCCCACACACGTACACACACACCCCATCCCCCGCTGCCCGGAACAACAGACAATTCAGCGTTCTCACAGTGTGGGTCCAGTCCCTGCGTTTCCTCTGCTCTCCTTTTCTTTCCCATTCCCAGGGAGACAACAATGACCCTGGGTTATTATCTGAGCGCAGTGGTGATTCGCTGCCTATCAGCGCGGGCTGGCACCAGACCAGCTCTCTCACGAGGGCCACGGCCTTTTCTTTCACCGCATAATTGATCTTAAGTGCAGTCAAGGCTCTCTCTCATGCAGCCCGGTGACAGCTCCTGTTGTGTGTACCGCCTTGGGTTAAAGGAACGCTGAATTCGCTCTTCCCTCTTAAATCTTTTTCCCTCAGGTAGGTCACGGTTACCAAGGAACGCTCTCACCAACCATCCCCCCCGCCAACTGTCTCTCACTGCCAACTTTTCCTCGGGTTGACCTCTGCACGCCTCTGCCATGGGCTTTAGCATTCTCACAATGTAGCTGATGACAGGCGCTATCACACGATTGCTCCCACTTTGAACCCAGACAGGGTAGCCAGGGAGACAGAGGTTAGAAATATCAGCAGGCTGTCCAAAACATACACTAAAAAAGAACACAGCTGAGTGTTGATGTGCAATGACTTCAAACACACAGTCTATTATTAGTACATTATATTATAAATTACTGTTACAATGACTAGTATCATGATCAAGGAGAAAATTCAATCAATATCCCAATTTCAGTGGTCACACTAGCCCATGGAATGCTGCATCGTTGGAAGGCAGGGCGTTTCAATATCTGCATTTTACACAAATTCACTTGTGTTCTGATAAAAATAGCTATTTTTGCCATAATATGCCAACTTACAGAAATAACACAATAAATGTACAGCACTGTGAAAAAGTCAGAGACCAACCTTTCCTTTGTATACTTTCCACTGAAAATAGCCATTAAGTGCAAGTCATTTATTTTTCAGTGTCAGAAAAATAATGCAGCAAACATGCAGACGGGTGTTAAATAAAAGGAAAAACAAACATAAAGTGTCTTAGTAAAGTGTTGGGCCACCAAGAGCTGCCAGAACAGCTTCAATGTGCCTGAGCATAGATTATATAAGTCCCTGGAACTCTAGAGGGATGAAACAGCATTCTTCCAAAAGATATTCCCTCATTCTGCGTTTTGATGATGGTGGTGGAGACTGCTGTCTAACACGTCGGTCCAAGATCTCCCAAAGGTGTTCAATTTGGTTAAGATCTGGTGACTGCGAAGGCCATAGCCTATGATTCACATTATTTTCATAACTAATATTCAGTGACCCATCGTGCCCTGTGGATGGGGGCACTGGCATCCTGAAAGAGACCACTCCCATCAGCATAGAAATGTTTCAACATAGGATAAAGGTGATCACTTTGTATTGATTTACAGTGACCCGTCTCTCTAAAGAGTGAAGTGGACCCAAACCATGCCAGGAAAATGCCCCCCACAGCATAACAGAGCCACCAGATATCCTCACTGTAGGGGTCAAGCATTCAGGCCTGTACCGTTCTCTTGGTGTACACCACACATGCACTAGCCCACTTGTTGAGAATATGGTAAATGATGACTCTTCTGACTATATCACTTTTTTTTTCCATATCTCTGTACACCAGGGCCTATAGTTTTTGTACCACTGAACTCTCAAATGTGCATTCACCTTTGTAATGAGGGGTTTATGCACTTCAACCCTACTGTAACATCCCTCTCTATGTAGTTGCTGATGGACTGTTCATGTTAACACAGTCTGATCATGTCCTCCATCGACATTCTCAGTCATCAGAGGAATATTGCTCTTCTGTTTTTCCTTACATATTACATTAATGCACAAGCATCACAGTCATCAAATGTGTGCTTTCAACTACAATATCTGACCCTATTTACTGATGTCTTTCCCATAGATCTGCAAATGTCACTTTAGTCACTGTTCCTACTGAAACACTAGCCAGCTGAGCAGTCTTTGTGAGTGAAGCTCCTGTTAATGGAGCCAAAAACATAGTGTTCTACTACCAATAGCAAATCCCCCAGAACAATAAAAGAAACAAACAATATAAGAACCTTTTTTCCTTTTAGGATTTAGAAATTTATTCAAAATGTAATAGTACTTATATTCTTTGGTTCGTTATTCATAACATAGGTACTGAAAATTATGATTTTGACTGCCGTGTTTGAACACCAACAACCACTGTTTCTCTGACAGTAGTTAAACATCATGGACACATCTTTTCAATTACGAAAATGGGTTAGGACACCAATGTTCTTCAGAAATTTTAAACACCTTAGATGCTCCACTCAGGGTATGAAGACTTCAGGTGCTCCCTTTGGAGTTCTTGCTGTCCTCCTAAGAAAAATACAGCTCAGGTCATCTCATTCTAATATGTCATACACTGTACTTTCCTCTCTTCCCAGTTATGCAGTCAGGACATTATACAGTAAACTCTGTTCTGAGATCACTGGGAGGGGGAAGGGTTTGGTGGTTCAGCAGAGGGAGGCCTTGCGGGGGAAGCTTGCTGCGGATATGACACGGGCTAAATGAGGCAGGACAGCAGGCGCTAACCTGCCATTAAACTAGGATGTGGATGGTTGTGATAACCTCAGGTCTAACCTCATCCTTCACACATGAGTTTACAATGCTTCAGTGCTGGTCTTCTCAGCCTCACCACCAACCCCTGGTAGGGAGATATACAGATAACACTTCCAAAAAGTCCACTTCTTACTATCTTGAGAGAAAAGGGATAATGCAAGGACAAACTCTATGTGTCACAAAACTCAGATGTTTTGTTCACTTCAGAAATTCAATGAAAAACAGAAAAATTGCATTCATCTCTGTCTGTCTCCACACTACAGGGTGTCCTTGTCCTATTAGTGGAGACTGTTATAATGAGGAGCTACAGCCAAACAATTACATCCTGATAACAGCCCTCCTCTCCCCCACAGCCATGTGACAGGGGCCTCTGTGAGACCGCTGCAGCTGAACATTAAATAACACTCCCGTCACACTGCTTTGACCCCACCGCAGTATTAAATTAATGCAGTGAGATTCTGACTCATGAAACTTCTATTTGAACCACAGACCTGGCTCAAACATGTATTTGTTTTGGATTCAAATACTTTTCTACACTTTACTAAGTTTGTCTGGTGTATTGGAACCTATGACATTCTCTCAAAAAGTGCAAACCCCACCTTTTGGTCCTATTGGCAGGCTTAGTTGCAGGCAAGATCAACAGAGCACAGAAAAGTATTTGAATTCGAAACAAATACATATTTGACCCAGGTCTGGTGAACCACTAAAGTGCAGTGCTTGAAGAGCTGGGGTCACCATGGTCTGCACTGTATGTAGCCTGCATTTACTTCTGTGGAGATATGATTATTTGTGGAGTAAAGGCTGCCACTTATGCTAAGTAAATTAATACTCATCATCAGGGATTTGGCTGAAATGAGCATAGTCCATATAGTACTATCACAGGAAACATAAATTCTGAGACAATGGGTTGAGATATAAACATGGTTATGATCTTTCTTTGTCAATTATATTAGGATACTCAACAATTGTTCAACAATTTCACGTGGAAAAAATCAATTATATGATAATGATGTCATTAATTGTTGAGTATATCTTAAAATATTTTACTGTAATTAAGAGCAAGCTACCAAATTATCAGTCAGTGTTTTAAAAATGTCACCTAACATTATCAATATGGTTACTCATTATTCATATAAGCTGCCTTTAAAAATAATGCCTGGAGAATACCATTGATCACTACTATCCAAGCACATTCATGTAAGCTGAGAAAGACAGAAAATGCAACTTTCTGGAAATCGGCTAGCTATTTGGACAGCTAGCTGTTTCAGAAGCTTTATTTGATGGTTATTTGTTCACAGCAGCAGTGAACTACAGCCCTGCACCACACACTGCACATCTGGGATTGATGTCAGCTGAACTGGACTGTAAAATCACATATTTCAATAAGTTCAGTGCAATGCATCGAATCCAAAAGCTGTTTAACTGCTTCACCGTTAACTTTGACAAGATGTGGAATGATGCAGTTTTGATCACCATAATCAATACAGAAAAAATACAAAAACATGAATATTGTTTCAAAGTGAAATTAAAGGGGTTCCATTTAACATACTAATCTGCAAGACAAACCACACAGATTTCACAAGCCATAACAGCAAGGTGGATGGCAACCAGAGGTAGATATTAATCAAGCTCTTTTGTATGAGAAAAGGGAAATCATTCAAAGAAAGGAAGATAAATGTATACAAGAACGTAAATGAAGTGAAAACAATGGACATATTTCACTGTGTCCCTCCAACTCCCTCTTCCAATTAGCCACCCTACGCTTACGCACTCACACGTAAATATGAGCAATTTGTGTAGAACAAAGGTAACACCATGCAACAAAAAAAATGCTGATTTGAGCTTGGCTGTACAAACAATACACCGATGCCGCTAATTAATAGCGGGAGTTAAAACTGAACGGAGACTTGCTTTTGGGGGACTCCATAATGAGCTCCCTTCCATGCTCTCCTGCATTTGCTAGCAGGGAAAATGCATTAGCACAAACTACTGTAAAGCGACGTGGGGGTTTCACTGACACTATAAGACAGTAACCTCATCCTTTTCAACACAATGCATGCTCAGCTAGCCCACACAAGACATCACCTCGCTCTTTTGTTGTTTTTGAACTAGTATTTCTTTACGTGAAAAGCCACATTTTCCCCAACTGCCCCTGAGTCCTCTCAAGGGTGGAATGTATTATTTGGGGAGTAACAGTATCATTAAAGGCAGCTCAGCCCGCGGGGTCTACACTGGGAGAGTGCCTGGCCGTGGAGAGGAGCGGACCACTTGGCGCGGAGCTGCTCTTTCGTGAGAACGGGACCCGGTCGGGCCGGAGGGCGTGAGAAAGGCCCGAGGCTGGACCGTGCCTCCCGACAATACGGCGGATTGTTCTCTTCCCCTGGCGAGGAACCTCACGGCTCCATCTTGAGTGGAGCGCGCGGTCCAGACGCCGTGAGACCCTGCCTTTTTTTTTGGGGGGGGGGGAGCTTTCCATCTCACCGGTGAGACATTTCCCTCCTCTGCCCCTCCGTCGCCCTATACGTGCTGACGGAGATCGGAACCTGAAGGAGGCTCGCTACATGATTTGCGGCTGTTTGGAGAGCTGAAAGGATTTCCACTGTAACAGGTCAAGGCAGGGATTGTGCAAAGAAAACATAGATTCGCAGGGTACACAAACAGCTCTTCCTTTCGCATGCAGTAGTACAGCAGCCACGTGAGCGCCAAGTCCACATGTCACACGTGTATCATGTCAGTCAATATGTCCCTGTCACAGCACGCTCAGAGTACACTGTGCATTGCACCACGGAGGACAGTGTTAGCACAGGCAGGTTACGCTGTGTAGCAGTAACAGTTAAGTATAGCAGTTAAATGAACAACCAGCATTTTCAATGCGTACACATTCCTGATGCAACACTCAATTTTTGCAGAACTGATTTTCTCAAGCCGCAATGGCTAGTTCATCGATTTAGGCTCCTTACGTAGATAGTGACGTATCTCCCTCCACGTTGCAATTTCAGGCCATCGATTAACTGGTCGAGTTTTCTCTTTACTGCACACTTGTTACCATGGCCATATTTAGTGTAAGAGAAACCCAGTCGCATAAAGATGCACACAGGCACAGATACTGACACTGATGTTTTTTCAAACTAGATGCTCCAAAACTCAAACCAGGTGAACATTCCTAGCCCTGACTGTAAAGCACAACTCTTTTAATCTCATCGCACTAAACGGCAGGCTTCCAGTGTGAAACCTTAGCCTCTAGGGGCAGACAGAGGGCCTGAGGACCAGACCTGAGATCAACATACCGGGAGCAGGTGTTTGGAAGGCGCCTTTTCGGGGTTCGGGTCTCCGGGAGGTCCGGGGTCCGGGAAGAGAAGCCAGCGCAGTGGCCCCGGTGAGTGCGAAAAATCTTTGTTGTGGGTCCGGAAAGATTGGAGCTCTTGCGTCTCCACAGTAACCCCATCAAATGGGGAATAATTACAGATTCGCTCCCCTATTTACATCACAAATGAGGTCTTGAACCCTGTCCAAGGCCAGTCCTTGTAAGCCATCAGAGCATGAGTGTTTATGCAAAACACCTTTGCCTCCGTACAGAGCTTAATGTTCCTTTTTGTTTCTTTAAAGCAGAGATGAAATGAAAACACGATGTACCGCACACCAAACTGCAGAATCTTTAAACAATGTGGACATATCTGCACTGTGGCCTTGATGGTATCACTTTGTTCAATCCAGAGTGCCCATAAATCATGCGAAATATCACAGCCAAATACAATATAAAGCTTTTTTTTCCATTACAAACCTTTTACAAAACATAGATTCGCACGCACTGACAGGCCAGTCTTTACACCATAGCGATGCAGACAGGACCAAGCTATGGTACTCTCCAACAGCTATCATGAACGTCTCATCATTCTGTCATGTACTGAACAGACTTCGCTGGAGCTTAGCTCAGTGCCAAACCAAAATGTAATCCATGTTTCCATGTGATGAAAAATCACCATTCCATTCTGGGAGCCTGGCTTTTCTAAAAGGAATTTGTGTATCTTTAAAAGGCACAGTGAACATACAGTGGAAAAAATAAACAGCTGAACTTTTATCTGAAGTAAACACACGCACACGCACACACACACATGCACATAGATAATGTACATATAAATTCACCCACTCACAAACACACACTCCCACACACATTCACACAAATGAGCCAGCAATGGCACCAGTTCCATGCGGTCTGGTGAATGATGCTTCTCTCAGTCAGTACATAGGTGTATAACGCTGGCCTCACATAATATCTTTCTGAAGCCCATCTCTCAGACACACAGTAGCCTAATGAGCAGGCTACATGACCTACAGACCAGGAAATAGAAGGGCAGACAGTCTTTACAGGCACCCCTCTCATTTCTGCCTTTCCCTCGTCACAATACTGTAAGGAACACCCTCCTGAAGAATTTTCTTTGGCAGGCTTGGCCATCGGCTTGGGCACCGGGCCTCGAGAACATCAAGGAAATGGCTCAGCACTGATGAGTGGAATATTTTCTTTCAGATAATACCTTTCCATTCCTCTGAGATGGACTCTGGAGTAACTCCAGATGGACAGCAGAGGGTGAGGAATGGGGGAACTGTAAGAAATGGGGGGGAGGTAGGTGTGGGAAAATAAACCATGTTTCCTTTAGCGTTCCCCAGACTAGCTCACCTCTTGCCCCATTCGAACTGGTTCCTCTTACACCGGGTGAGGTCAGAGCTCTGAGTTCCTGTAGAATGCTCAGTTGACATAAGTCAACCATTGGCAGCTGTTAGAGGAGCCCCAGTGTAAAACAACCCTGAAAAACAGGTGTTCCAATCCTGGAAATCACTGGACTTCACCTAAGTGTGGAACGCGCAGTGCTTCCCTTACACTGACTCAGTTGTGCCAGACGCTGACACTCTTAAAGTAATGAAAAATAGACAGGAAGCCAGCATCTGTTTGAAGGCTTCTATGATGTGCTCCGTACCACCTGCATTCACAGATTTAATGCAGCAAGCACAACTCAACGCCTCTTAAATCATTGTGAGGGCCCAGAGGCTACACTGAAGTAATGCAAAGGAATCCTGTTTTAACAAATCCCCATCTCATTCCAAGCAGGGCTACATGCAAGGATACCATGACAGCCGGGTCATAACCCAAAAGCTGGGAGATGAGCTGCAAGATGCAAGCAGATGCTAAATCTCAAATTTTTCACTGGCTTTTGATTTCAAATTCAGTTTAGCTTTATTTATTATTAAGAGCAGGTTTGGTAGTTTTAGTATAGTTTTTTTTTTTAGTTATTCTTATTTCAGTTCACCATAATGTTTTCTTTTTTGCACTTTTTTCTTCTTTTTATTTTACAGAAATAACCTTGCTGGGAACACAAGGATTTCCTTTTGTTTATTAATAAAAGTGATTTATGATGTTTGATAGTGGTATGTAAAGACCCATAAATGTACAGCCAAACCGAACACTTAGCAACGGTGTATTTGTTGCTTTTGGATTACTTGGCTAATTATGCCTTGGGGAGGGCGTGTCTTTAGGGACCTTACATATGAGGTTGAGATATGTATGTTTAAGCAATGAACGGCAGATGTTTGCACATGACCCTGCAGGTGGCATGCCTTTCATGTGATTGCAACGGTTTTTCCTTATGCAAATCAACACAAACAGCCACGCATACTCAATTTAACAATTGGTATTCATCCTCTGATACACCTGGGATACACACAAAATTGAAGGTCCGTACATGTTTCATGAATCCCACACTGATTTTTCATAGGAACCTTTTATTAAGAACAAAAGTAAGAAGAATTTAAGAACAGTTTTTGAATGAGGCCCAATATTCCATATACAATCCATTTATTCAGCTGAAAATATACTGAAGCAATTCAGGCACAATTGTCTTGTTCAGAAGAGCAACAGCAGTGCCCCACCTTTGAACTGATCCTACAACATTGAGTTCCCTAACCATTATACTACCCTGTTGCCAAAAAAGATAGACCTTTGAGACAGAAGGACATATTAGATGGATAAGAGACAGCAAGCAAAAGAGAGAAAGACAGAGACTGAGAGTGAGGATGTTTGTATGCTGATGGCAGAAGAAGAATAAATCCATAATACAGTACTTTAACATACCAGTATGTTGTTTCCACCTACAGTATGAAAATAGTACAAACTCAGAACTGAATGCATGCTAAATGACAGTAAAGTGAAGACAAAATGGACAACCCATCAGCATGGCCAAACTGTGGGCCTTTCTGGGGCAGTGTAGTCACTGTCTGCTCTGACCTCTGAGCCAATGAGCTGGCTCCAGATGAAAGAGATTTGGTTTGGAAATTTGTAGTACAGGAAGCAGAGGGAGGAAGCACTGTTCACTGGAAACAGCAGCAGCAGGCCTGCCACACTCCCTGGCCAATGGGAGATGCCGGAAGCCCCTCTAATAACACGCCTGTTTGTTATTTTAAGACCCTGCCCACATTCCATTACTCGGTTGCTTCAGCTCGTTTTAAACGAGGAGTGACTATGCGCTGCAACAGCTGTCCTGCTACCGATAAACACAGAAGTGCGATGTCCCAGAACTGAGCAAGAGGGGCCAAAACTTTTCCACAGTGGCTCATATACCTTTACAACCCCTTCGGGCTGGGAAGACCTAGCTGTGTGCCAGAAGCCAGCCTCATCTCTCTCTCTCTTTTGCTCACGCGGACGAATCCGCAGTTAAGCCAATGGCACGGCTGCCCTCGAGGCACCTGGTGACAGGGCAGCAAGCTCACGCCCCACCCCGGGTCCAGCAGCGGCATGTCGGTGGGGTCGGGGAGCGCGGCAGGCTCACATCTCTGGCCGCCGCGCTTCCAAAGCAGCACGCCAAGTGGCAACGCTTTCCCTGATCATGACTTTGCCGTGCTTTCGGGAATGTTCTTTTATGACAGGTTAACTCCTGTTTCAACTCAGTTATGTAGCAGAGGCGGAAAATACAGGTTCAGAAAGTAAAAGTCCTCCCAGTATTTTATTCCAATCACCTGGGTTTATTCCGATATATTGCTGTAAGCATCGATATAAGAAAAAAGAAACCATGCAAGTTTGTAACAAACTTTTCTGTGCAGTTTTAGAAGAAATGATCAAGAAAGTACCTGAACTTCATTTTACGAGTCTGGAACTTTATAGAATCTGTTCACTATCTACTAACTCACACAAATGAACCTGTGAAGAGAGCAGAATATTCTATCTATATTGATAATGCAGACAACGAGTCTCTATGGAAAAAGAGTGTTTCACTCAGACTCAAAGAGGCTGATTTAGTGGGAGAGAATACATGTATTTGTCTTTATGGGAGGAGATATGCAATGAGGCTAAAACATTTATTGGCCGTTATGTCAGGTGGCCTTAATGACATCATGAAGGACCTGGACCCACAGGTCAGAGCCAAGTAATACATTTAACTCCACCCATTTAATCCACACATAGGAACTTATGGAAATGTTTAGACTGATATAAGTTGATATTGCAATGCAATTGATTTCTCTTACTATTGTTGATTCTTGCCATACATACATACCATAGTAATCCCATACAATGTCCTATTCATGGATTTACCTTTACAGTCACCTTAAGGCTAGGTCTCTCATTTCTTCTCTACTTTGCATTTTGCCCAGGACACTGATCTGATCTCTGACCTGCATGTAAATGTGACCCTAGACCCAGTTTAACATGGTGACAGAAGCAGATGTGTACATTCATCCCTCATCTGAAGAATGCTGAAGTTCTGGAGACAACTTCTGAATAAGAAGCTTGTGAGGCAAGCAGAAATATGTGTGCTTTCAATTTGCCCTCTTCTCAGCCTCATAAGGAACTTTTAGCATACCCCACACCCTCTTGCATGCCCTCCATGCCAAAGGGTTTTTTTTTTGGCTAGGTTATAAAAAATAAAATCACATTCCATCAATGTTGCCACCCTTCTGCACTTGACATTTTCCCCTTTCGTGCACACAAAGTGTCACAAAGTGTGCTGCAATTTCTGTCATGTCACATGCCAATTCCTCACTGTCTAACTGGGATTGGACTCAATCAATAGCCTTGCCAAGTAAACAAAGGACTCGCTCCCAAAATGTGTATGGTATGCACCATTATGGAATGTAAAATATGTAACAATGTGGAATAAGCAGTTATCACAGAAGAATATAATCTGCCAGCCATCCCAAATGAACCTCATTTATCATACTCTTCCATGACCCATACTATACAAACATAGCCAAATGTTTATCTGAACAGCCTGCTGTGAGACTACACTGGAATGATAGTATGATTAGGGCCACCAGTTTGTCTCCACCATGTGACCCGTAGGGATTTAAACTTGTATTTCACTGGTTATCTTCAAGCGGTCCACAGAAGCACTCCAACAGCACAGTTAAGTGACGAATCGTACAACTGAGTATCTAATTGAGACATTTATAAACAATTAGGTAGTTGATCTGATATGGGGAGAGTCAGGGAGGACAGAGAACATGGATGGAAGTTAAAACGCCATGAAAAGCATGCCCTAGAGCCAGTGGTCCTCACTCCTGGTCCTGGAGAGCTGCAGGGTCTGCTAGCTTTCGTTGCAACTCAGCACATGAGTAGCACAGCAATTTATCAATTAAAGCAGTTGATTACACAGTTAACTCAGGTCACCTGGTTTCTTGAGTCTGAGTTGATCACTGATCTTAAGGAAAAACAAAAACCAGCAGACTCCGTGGCTCTCCAGGACCAGGATTTTGTATCAGTGCTATAAACAGAAAAATGCATCCATATAAAGCATTATTATGCTTTTTGTCATTCTCATTCTTATCCAAAAATGGCTGGTGTGGGTGCAAGTTTTTGTTTCAGCCCAGCAATAAGACATCTGATTCTACTTCAGGTCTTGACTGAAGACCATATTTACTTAGTTAAATCATGAATACATTTTTGTATTTAACTTTAAAAAAAAACTGCTCTCATTTTATTGCGGGCACTTCCCACTGCTTCTAACAAAATGTATCGTGCCCCTGTACAACATTTAAAAATACTGTAGCATGCCCACGGTAGGAAGTAATCAAACTGAATGTGTCTCTTGTAAACATCACTGTCAATCATTGGCTGTGCTTAATAGTGGCAATTACTTTATCAACTTAGAATACTGAGGTTGTGAAAATGGGATAACTTTGAGAAGGGACTCGACAAAGAGGTTATCACAACCTCTAGCTGGCGAAGGACTGATGTACCATGTGAAAAAACACTAACATTTCACTAATATTTTCATTGTTGTTCTTGCATTATGGCAGGCAAAGACTTTTTTAAAAGAATTTATACATTTTCAACACTGACCAGTTAGCAGTTCAGTGAAAGGTCACCGGTAGTAAAATGTGTTCTCTGCTAGTGAAACTTGGATAACTTTATTAGTCCTTAAATTACAGATCATTAGCATGGAAAGGCTATAATAACTTTCTGAAGACAGGCTGACAGGTAATAAAAAGGGCTCATGACACATGCACCACACTCACATGTACATGTACACACTGAAAAAAAAACACACACAGAAATATACATGAATATGCGCACGCAAGTCCGTTTCCAGACACACACACACACACACACACACACACACAAACACACACAAATGCATGTACGCACACATAAATTCTCAATATGGGTGTCAGAAGCTATACATTACTGCCTACCCCTCTTACAGCATGGAAGTGCATATCAAGAGATGGTCCACCAAGACAGAAGAAAAACAACATGGCTTACAACTGCAATGTTTACATAGTTTTAAGGACTGCCAGCATTTTCTTTTTTTCAGATACATTCATTTTATAAACTTCTCAACTTTCACCAGCATATAAATCTGCTATTCAGACAGACAGCAAAACAGACGGACACATATCACATATTATTATGATTTACATAGTGCTCTAAACATTCCCTTCTCATATAACAAGCATGTTTTTTGTACAGTAAATATGCTTCCTGATCATGGCCTGAAAAAATGTGCAAACTCAGAGCCCAGCATGCCGTCATTAGCATCTGTCCTTTTCTGGTTTTCTTTACTCTTTTCTCCTTTCATTTACAGTATTTATGCATGCCACAGTGTCACCAAGTCCCACAACCAGAAAGAAACAGAAATAATTTAAGCATTAGCAAAATGCCAACGGAGATGTCACTGCTGACAAAAAAGTCCTTCGTGTGAGAAACTCTCTGCAAAAAAAAGCTTGCACTCAACAGCTGACTGACAGCCAAAGACTGCCTCTGTTTTACTAAGCACTACAGGCAATGAGGCATTTACAGCACTTCATCCAGACATGATTCATTGGGACACCAGAGAAAGTATTACTGAGCATCAATCTGTCTGTCTACTGATCTGGTGGTACAGACACCGTTTCCATAGGTGAAGCATTTTTCCTCTCTGCACTCACCTGTGACATGGCTCAGGCTGAGACCAGACTGCCAGACAGAGGGCCAGGGACCGCGCAACGCTACTGCACTGCCGCACACCGTCTCATTGGACTCCTAAATCCACACATCACTCAAGAGCTTCCCAAGCAGACACAAACAGACGACAGTACAGTCTGCACAGGCAGAGAAGCAGCTCGTCTCCAGGGAACATTGGAGAAAAAAAAATGAGATAAGGAGGAGTTACTCTGTCCGGATATTAAGTGTCCCAGCAAGACTGCAGAATTCATGTGAAGGAGGAGGACCAATCAGGGTCTGCACTGCCCCCAGAGTAATGAGTGACTGTGACCAGACGACTGACCGATCAGACAGGTATGGATCGTGTTAAGACCACTGCTACAGTCAATGCTTCAGCTGAGGTTAAAACAGGCAACTGAAAACAGACCCGTTGGAAAAAGGTCAGATTAAAAAAAAAAAAAACATGGCCGTCTGTGAAGAAACACAAGGAGTATCTGCTTTCATAATATTTTCTTGGGAGCACAGAAGATATACTTTCACAGATTTAGCCAAGAAAAATGGCATGTTCATCCAGAGCATTCAAATGTTTTACCAATTCAGAGAAAAATAAAAAAAGCATTTCTATCAAATAAGCACTTTATTTTTTAGTTAGTCCCTTTGGAAGAATGAAATAAAGTGCAAATGGATTCATACAGCCATCTTGAGTGAACTGATTGAATCTTGCAATCTGACTAATATAACTCTAACAAATTAAATCATCAGAGAAAACCACCTGAATATACATTTTTACTGAGTTTAGGCCGGATTTAATTTAACGTCTGGGTAAACCATCTTACATGCAGAGTAGACTGAATCTCAGTACCCGGCTAGCTCCCTTCACTCAGTTAGAAAAACGCTACTCTGTGTTGCTTGGTTAGGAGATGTCAACAGTGGCATTCTGCAACAGAGAAAAAAGCACTTGGACAAGCTACCATATGACTTGTGCCTTTGATTTCATCCAACAAATCCCAATGCAAACATTCCCACAGTAAGGGGTGTCTCATGGCTGGCTGCTACTCAAGCACTGGCATGTGACTTATATTTGCAATCAGAATAGGTCTCCACCACTCAGGAAAGTTTAATAAGTGTCAGGAAATGTGCTGTGTCAGAAAAGTCACTGTGGCAACTGTGATTTAAACTGCACATACTGTGCAGTAACAGTAGCCAGTTTCAACCTATGTTTAACTTTGCCAAAGTATTACAATGGTTGCTGTCTTGCTGAGTAGTTAATGTGTTTTGCCATTTGACCTCTTCTAAAAACTCTGTAAAAACACAAAAATCTGAACCATAATCTGGTACTCTTCAAAGCTAGCCATGCACAAAATCATTACTGCAAACGAAGATATAGCCATTGATACTGTGTGACTACGTCTTTTTATTTCTGCTTCTATGTGGTTTCTCGACATTTTGAGCAAAACGCCACTGAATTTAACCCTTTGCAGCAAACGGCTGTCGTCAGAGTCACTGCAGTATAAATTACACAGGCTCCTCATTGTTTACCCTGAAAAGTTTTTTAAAAAGTTTTCCCAGATTGGACTGAGGTTTATGTTGGCAGAACGTCTCTATCTACTCAAAAAAAACCACGAGCTGCTCAATGACAGATCTGAGGGCGGAGCTGGGCTTTGGAGTTCAGCACAGGGTCAGGGAGACTGCGGCAGACTGCACCCTTGCCCTGCTGTAAGAACGCTCCGCTAAGTAAAAGAAAACAATGGCAGGGATTTTCAAAGGCAGCCAGTTCAAATAACTTCTCCAATTATGCTTCAAGTCGTGAAACAAGGTGTACTCCAGGCCTCTGATTCGCGTAAGCACTTAATTTTATTTTTGTCAACGTACCCTTTCTTCGGTATTCAGTGAGGGAACCGCATGTTAGTATTAAACAATTCTACAGCTGCCCTCAGTTGGAGTTAAGTGACTCATTGTAACGAAGCTAGCAATCTGTATGCAAGCATGAAACCAGTACGACTGGCCTATGTCTAAGCCAGTAAATAGAGTACCAGAAAACAGAGATCAGTATTGTCTTTACAGCACATCAACGGGTGGATAAATCTGGGTGCTTTGGGAACTCGGCCACTAATCGCGTGTTGACAGCACTTGAAACCAAAAACCTTAATATTAAAAGGCTGCATAATGCTTCTGAAAAACGGTTGAATTGCAAAGCCTGATGGGTACAGGGGCAGTGATGAGCCAGAGAATGGCTCAATTTCCTCTTTTCATCTCCTTTGATCAGCCATCATGTTTTCCTCCACAGTCCACTCTGCACCAATTCCTCAGCAAACAAACGAGGCGTTCACACTTCAGTCCTTTCAACTTGCACATGCGATTCGTTCCAGGAAGTGAATCAATTAGTATGTCCTTGTGCTGTCAGTCCCCCAGGGAAAAGAGAGAGTGTGTGCCCATGGTGATGCTTTTCAGAGCCCAGTGTATGCCAGATCTGAAACCTCAATCTTCTGCCCCCACAGAGGACGTAATTACACAACAATGCATGCGCATATGCAAATACACAAACACAACACAACCCTCCGCCCATGCACACACAACACACACGTACACACATTTGCAAGCATACAATCACAACACACACATGCATCATCTCTCCTCCTTACGACACTGAAGATTCACGGTCCTTTTTTATAAGTGAGGGAATGGACCTGCTAAAACAGAATTATGGACAAATTCGAAGAAGATTTTAATTCTGTTATAGATTATATAGACTTGCCAAATACATGGCGTGACTTCATTGAAGGACCTTCAGCACGTATGTTTGGATTCGCTGTTATCAAACAGAGATACTCGCTTGCTTGCCTACAGGATTTGGCAAAAGTTTAATTTTTCAAGCGTGGCCTACGGTATGCAGTCTGCTTTCGAATAAATACCCAGAAAAATGGCCAGAAGAAGCAATGGTTTTGATTGTTTGCCCGTTACAATCAATACAATCATTTTCCCCAAATAGGGCGTATTGATGCGGGTCTGTGGAAGTTTGTCTCCGGTAATGTTTTCCGGTGCATGTTTCAGACCATGCCTGGCCAAAATATTCTGATTGGTTGGGAAAATACAACTATCCCGGGATAGAATGTCAAGGCATCGGCCAGGCTCTGCTGAACGAAGTGAAAAAAGAGACTGGCTCGTGAGGCTACAGACAGATTAACTCTGTCTGTACAAATAGCTGCTGGACAAATAAACCAAAAAGACAGCATGATTTAGAATCTTAGAAAGTCTACATTTTAAAAGTTTTTCAAAATTGTTAAAAGGCACAATTAGAACTGGAAGGGCCTACACAGGGACTGACAGAAGTCAGCAATATAAACAAGACCTTGTCAACACACCAGGAGACACTTCCATTTTAATAAATTATCTTATTTATGTCACATTTTCTTCTATGCATTTTATAACAAAGGATGCTGAACACTGGAATCTAAAACCTTTATAAAACATTTAGTCTCTTTTGCATAATGCACCAGATCGGTTTTCTGGTGGTGACCCCAATGCCTAGGTCAGAAATTCCATAATTGATTCAGCTCTGAGAAGCTATGAGAAGTATGAACAGCGTTATCTGCTTGCATAGAAAAATTCTCAATGAACTGTTTGCATATTGAAATTAAATGATGTACATCCTATTCAAAAGGCTCCAAATGAACTCAGTTATGGAAAAGCTGGGGAGGGGACCAAAAGCATGCTCCTTAATCCCAGGGACAGTCAAACCCACTGCTTTTTAAAGATTGTTGTTTTCTTTTAACTGGCCTTTGTGAATGCAATTTTGAGTTTCAGTTGGTTATGTGATTGTTTTTCGCTTTCCTTTTGTGGTTCCTTTTCTTTCATTTATAACTGCACTTTTGAGTTTAAAGTTATTTTAGTTAAGCCCTGCCCTGTTGTGTTTTGTGCATGTCTTTTGAATTTTAAAAGAGCAGTTTTAATGTTTGAACTTGTTGAAAACTAATAAAACAAACCCACCGGAACCCACTGAAATCCTACCAATCAGTAGAACCTATAGCACAATTCAGCCAGAAAACAATCTCTGACCTTACTGACTGGTTCATGTTGTGTAAATGTAATGAAGAATGCTAAAAGTTATGCAACCACAGCTCAATACAGAGAATTAGGAGGAAGAATGGAACAGGCTTGAACCTGCCGTCAACAGATCCAGCAGCGCTGTCAAGACACTAAAGATTCAAATATTGGCCTCTTTGTTTTCTCAAATACAACATAATATGTATATGTTCATGGCTATGGATAACTGGTACTTTATGTGAATTGTAGCTGCCGTATCTGACCTGTGTTCTGTACTTGTTCTAACATCCTTCGGTATGTAGTTATTTTGCGGGTTGCTTCGGATCAGGCCGCAGCCTTTATGGATGCGGTTGACGGGTGGGGGGGGGGGTTGGGGTGCTGTTGGATGCTATTGCGGGGGTTTGGCGGGTGTGGTTGTGAGGAATTGCATGTTATGCATTCTGCTAATACCGCTAATTAAACCGCCAGTAAACTGCATCAGAGAACCGGTACAGGTATTTTCTGTGCTACTTGTTTGGTAATATTGTTTTCACAACATTTTCAAAAACCCGCCTCATTTTGACGAAAGTAGCTCAAATTTCATCTACCTGCCCAACGCTATTTTTCCCCGCCCAACGTAATCAAAAGGAGCCCAATTGGGCGAAAATCCGCCCAATATGGCAACACTGTCCACACCACAAGCTCTGTAGCCACGCCCACCTGTCCCCACACAGAAAAGAATGCCACGCCCATAAATGTCCCAAACTAATCACATTTAATAATATCAAATACAGGTAAAAGGTGCAGGAATTTGGATTGCCAGTGCATCATAGATATGCCTTAGCATGGTTATTTCATAATATTTTCAAGTAAAAAATCCTGCATAGTCTTTAAAGAGGGCCCCTCATTCTTTTCAATGTCTGCCCCTTTCCTTAACCTCTGAGGACCATTTGACACAATTACTAAAAAGGCAATTAAAGCACTCTGCCCCACCATGAAAGATCTCTTTTTTGATATACAGTATAATGGAGGATTGGGTTGATTGTCAGGTGATGAAATGCTGGGGTTGCCTTTCAAGGCCAGCTGCCCCAGTGAACTGAATGAATCTGAGAGCACTTGAAGATCTGTTCTTTGATATGTTAAGACTTGCTATTCGAGAGGAGTGTCCTCATGATCTATATTTCAGAAAACATTTTACAATAGAGCACACTTCTATAAAATGTTAAGCAAAGAAATACGAGCTACAAAAGTAAAATTAGCACTGAATGTCAAAAATAAGTATTGGATTTACTTTTAACAAATGAAACTTTGAAGAGAATGTTCGGCATGTTGACTATAGTGTAAAATAAAAACAGAGAGGGTTTTTTTGTTCTCAGAGGAGAAAATATGGCCTACCTGTTGCAGGACAGGAGAGCATCTCAGCCTCTGGAAAAACAGGAAAGAAGAAAACTCTGATGAGGCCTGTCTTTGCTGCATCAGTTACCTCAAGTTTGTAAAACAGTGAACCAGAGCTGCATGTTCTCCAGCTCTCGGCAGCCATATATGTAGATGCCTGTCTTCAAATTAATTTAAAGCAGCACCGTGACTTTCGTTAGTGGTCCCCAAACGGCTGTGGCATCACAGTAGGTATCAGGACTTATTATAGCAAAGCTTCTGATAAAGTGGGAAAATGGCACACAGGCAGCACTCTGTTCACATAAGTGGCTGTAAATGGCAGTATCTACCAATATGAGGCAGAATTCAGTTAGGTATTGATCTGGGTGTTGTCAGAGCACTATGTAACTTAATCAGTGCAGTACTAACCTAATATTTGACTAACATTCAATTCTGACCCAATAGATCTGGCTAAATACCTGTCTCAACAAGAAAAAATGACTCTTTCATTGGTAATCCAATGATCTTTTTACTTCAGAAAAAGTCTAATATTGCACCGTGGATATCTGCAATGGGTGGGCGTGCAAGACTTGCAAAACAACATTGTTTCTACTTGTATTTTATCAAACTGCATTGAGATAAAAACAAATAAAATAAAGTGTTGGAAGTTCAAAGCCCCATTAAGAGCTCCTGTACACATAAACTGGATGGCTGGAGTCTCGTTAGTCCTAAAAGTCACAAGCAAAACAATGAAGGGAGTTTCACATAAGGTAGCAGCGTTCTCTGCGGCTCGTAAACAGCACGTGTGTGTGTTTGATCTGCCTGGGTTTATGTTCCTGCTGTTTCCCCCCAGAGGAGCCAGCCTGCGTGGGGCAGCAGCTTTTCTGAACGACAAAGCCAATGAGGGCAGTGACACCATGACCTCTGACCCCTGCCAGCTGGTCATATGGGGTGACGCGCCACGCCAGGAGAGTGGTCGGGGCCAGGCAGGCTGACGGGGGGCTGCGTTAATCCCGGCAGCTTGGCGGAGACACCGCCCACGTAAAAACATTCCTCCATCAGCAAGGGTGTGCCCCCCTGCGACCAGGACCCTCCGCCCATCTGACCACAGTTCTATGGAGAGTGCATTAAATACTCCATAGTATTAGGATAAATTGTAAATCCTAGAGGGGAGGTTTTTACTATAAGCCCTTTGGGGTTTCTTACCTCTCCTGCACAATTCCTGCTATGTTTGTTTTTATATACTTCTGTTTTTATCATTTACTTTGTGCTAATAAATACAAAAAAAATAAAAAATTATTTACCCAAACCATCACATCCAGTCCCTTACACCATACTCATTCTGAAACTGGCGCCACATTTTCAGCACAGTGCATTGAGCAATGCATACCCCTGAACCAATGAAACGTAATGGGATCATGACAAGCTTAAGTAGGTTTCTGTGACATAAATAAATACTTGGAACAGAAGCCAATTAACGGGGAATGTGTAGGCAGGTAAAGATGAGTGGGGTCAAAGGGCTGGTAATGGCAGTTACTTCATGAGCTGCTGAGCCCAGGGGAGACTCCCCCAACATGACTTTGCTTGCCTTTTTGTTGCCGTGCCACATGGAGGGAGTTGAAGGGACACACCTCCGTGAATTCTGATGCTGCCCTCCTGCACTCTATCTCTATATAGATTAATCTGTCTGTGCAACATAGCGCCTGCACAGGGAACTGCTCATCCATATTCTTAATGTAGGTTTTGGGGGGCATAACACAATGTAAACTTGTGTAAGTCGCTCTGGATAAAAGTGTCTGCTAAATGCCTGTAATGTAACGTAATGTAATGTATGCCATTGCAGACTTAACCTTTTCACTTTAAAATCACATACCACTGACAGTAAAACCACAGAGATCTTCCAAATAAAGCTGAAGGGAAATACAGAAAGAGGTACTCAAAACCTACCGAAGGAGACATACCAGTCCATGATCTTCAGATGATCTATAGTCAGATGAACAGATAAATTGCTGCTAATCTGTGTTATCTCTTAGATTAGACTGCCTATTTGACTGCATAAGCAGAAAATGATGCCATACGCTGCCTGCGAGATGATCGGGGGAGGAAATGGGCTTCAGTCATATTAACGCATCAGCTACACAAAGTACAGTACCCAGAACATCAGAGAGAACTGTGGCTTGTACATGCTTTAACTCCAAGAGATGTGATGGGAAATTTTAATGACATCATGCGTAACCTCCGTCACATCAACTGCAGCTTGTTGGATTGAACGGCTGCAAACGAAGAGCTTTAACCTGCCCTGAACTTGCATGTCGTTTGGGCTGGCCTGAAGACCCATTTTGTTGACGTGAATCTGTTTTAGTCAGTCTCTCTCAGCTCAGTGACCATTCGAGCAGCCACCCTTTGCGAATGAAAAGGCACGTTAGACCCAGGGTTGGGCAGGCATTCCTGACCATGCCACAACACCACTTCAATGGATGTCCACAGCCTAACAGTGTCCCCAGAGCAAACAGCGCGCCATTCCAGTGGAAACGGGCCTTTCCAGAGGAGCTATTCAAAGCACCACAATTCTGGGCAGTTTACTTAAGTGGTCTGCCCATGTAACTCATATACAGTAGGACCCATGTGCATAGACCATAACAGAAAAAGTGGGACCATGGTGAGAGAGTAGCCCCTTTCTCAAACTGAAATCCACTAAACTGCTAAAGCCGGCGTTTAGCAGCATGTGCACCCTGTATGGAGTGTGGGGAGATGGGGTGGATAGACAGGTGTAGGGGCAAGTGGGAGTCAAGGACTGATGAACTTTGCAGATTTCCTCTGAGCACAGGCAAAACATTAAAGCATAGGATCCTGAGGGATAGGATGTAATATGACTGACCATACTGCATTATTCACTCTCATATGAAGGTGTGTGTCCAGATATTTGCTATTAGGACACATTTACGCTACACATAAAAAATAATGTGCGGTGTTTATACACACACACACGCTTGTGAAAAATTGGCCAGATGACTCTCATTGGGAACAGGGGCTTTTAGCAGCGTTAAGCTGACTTGGTCAATACAAGTGTTGGGTTCCCATATAAATTCAAACAAGTAAATTAGCTTGGCTGCTGTGTTTGAAAACTGACATCAGTTCAGCCCATTTTAAGTTTGTTTTACTGAGCAGTTGCAAATCTTAAAACAAGCTTGGTGGTGTTTCCACATATCAGACGTTTAGGCAGAATTTGTATCTTGTTCACGTTACTGTGTACAGCCAGGTATAACAAACAGGGTGCACCCGGGGACAGACTGTTTGATATTCATTCATTTGCCTTGAACACAGTTTGTTTTAGTTTAAAAATGTGTATAACACATAATTGTTGGCCTAAAACAATTCATGTGCAGAAATGCAGGTTGCTTTAGTAGCTACATATATATAAATAAAAAAAAAAAAAAAAAAATTAAGAGTTAACTTTAAAAAGCTAGAGGTGCTAATGGTGGTACACAATCAGTTCAATTTCAGCTTTACATCAAGTTCAATTCGTCCGGTGCTAATAACATCAACCATAAACATTCAACGTGTATCCTATTCATATAGCCTACACATTATGCGTTATTATGTAACGCCTAATAAGAGGTGTGTTGAAAGCGATGCTCATATGCATTTTGGCCATGGCCCCTCGCAAAAATAACTGAAAAGCATGAGGCCAGCAAAATAAATCAAAGCGAGTTTCCATAGCAACTTTTTGTGTGCATGTGAATACAGGGCACTTCAGAAAGAGAGTGCATGGTGGCCAGTCAGATACGTAAGCCTGACACTGCCAGGCGATTATTACATACAATTAGGCCTAAACATAAAGTTTCATACCAGCAATATTGCATATTATATAACCGACTCCACACTGTAGAGTCTAAAAGGTTTAGTAGTTTCTTCAGTTAGAGTTAGTATGCATATTATACCGACTGAATGTGTTCAAAATGTGATGTCTCTCTCTCTTGCTATCCAGCGAAAATCTAATAAATTTTACCAATTTAAAAAACAAACAAACAAAAAAAGAAACATTTAAATGTAATATGACTGAGCGCCAGGCTATGTGTCGGATTTAAGTAGGCTTTCTCTTACCTGGCATAATTTAAGCACTGTCCAGCAAAGGATGTAAGCTGACAAGGTGAACTTTGCCTGCATGTACCGCTCTGGTAGGCAGGTTAAGTACATCTGCACTTCGTCCAGACCACCTGTTGTATTATTATTATTCTGCTCACCGCCCGCAGTGGAGTCGCAGCTGTCCTCAGCCGACTTGCTGTAAACGCTGTTATTGTCCATCTCCCAAGCCACGTTTGTTGCACAAACTACATAATTATAATAGGCAACAAGCACTGTCCACCTCTGTCTTTAAACTGCGGGCGCCGTCAGATTTTCAGAAGTCTTGTTTGTTGGCTTTTCAAAGAGTCTGCGGGTCTATCCCGCTTTGGAACGTTGGATTAAAAAAAGTTTCGATAAAAACAAAATAAGTGGTTGCCTAGTTACAGCTTCCACGTCGTTTACTTTATCGGGTACTTTAAAAGTTTGGACTGCAACTTTTATTTAAAACTGTCAAAGAAAGATACCGTTGTCTTATAGTAACATATAAAGCGGACAAGATAACCATGATCCTGGCAGAACAGCCTACTACCACTGCTTGCGCTTCGAACCTCATCGTGGCAAAAAGTAGGCAGTCATTCCTCTCCGACTTGGACAGAGCAAAGTGAAAGCGGCGCTGTTGAGATGAACTTTAGCTGCAGGCAGTGCGCTGGCGAGACGCAGGACACGAGACAGCAAGTGGGCGTGCACTTGTGACTTTTAGGAAAGCACAGTACAGCCTACTTCGTTCAAATAAATTTACAGCAGTTTGTGCTATTGCAACACCTGTCAATTCATCCACATAAATGGCAGGTTACCTATAAAGTGTGGATGAGGACACTGATATAGGCTGCCCCATATCTTTCTGGCAGATGTTCAACACTTAAAACATTTAATAGTCACTGCACAATTGTGTCTTTCAGTTTCACGAATTGACTGCGAATTGTAGTTGCCAAGATGTTGGTGTATAAACTGAATTGAAAACCACCGTGTGTTGTTGTGCAGGGAGCAGTTTTGTGCAGCGGACTCACTTGCAGGTGCTTAGGGAGCAGAGAACACAACCAGCTCACTGTGCTCTGTGCTTTCCCAATCTCCATCTCCCTCCCAGAGATCCGTGCAGCTGTGAGCACAAACTGCTATTGTTACACTTCCTCCCACCGCACTTCTTTGCTCCTAGATAACTGCACATTTCTGTATCCAAGGCCTCACTGACAATATTCACAACACCTTTCCCTACACGCATGCACATTCATGCTCACACATATGCACATGCACAGGCACACGCACACACACACAGACATGTGTCAAAGGATGTGGGAAAAGGGGAGAGTAGTCCAATCCATACAGAAATCTCTCAAATGCAGCTTACCTGAAGATCCCATCCCAGATCTCATAACATCATGGACATGTCTTCACCTTGGTCCCAAATTTGGGTGATTATAGAGTTATCTCAGCTCACCTGGTCTCTTGGGTCTAAACTGATTGCTGATTTTAAGGTGAAAATACAGTGCCTTGAAAAAGTATTTGCCCCCGTCCTAATTGCCTCTGTTATTACATATTTGTGACAATGAATGGTTTCAAAACTTTAGACAAAATTTTAAATTAGACAAAGGGAAACTGAATAAACACAAGACACATTTTGTTATGAAACACCCATATCAGCCATGTGAAAAAGCCATTGCCCCCTTAGTTACTCAATCAACCAATAAATCAAAATAAATTGATAATTACATTCAGCTAATTGAACACAGCCAGGCTTAATGCAGCAAGCCCTGTTGAATATAAACCTCTCTCATATTGAACCTTGAAGTAATCACCACAAAGTTTCTACAAACATTCTATGCCTCAATCAAAGTAAATTTCTGAAGAGATGAGAAAACAAGATGTTGAAATATATCACTCTGGAAAGGGTTACAAAACCGGTGCCGTAACAACTCATCCGGGAAGTCACAAAAGATCCCAGAAGAACATCCAAAGAACTGCAGGCCTCTCTAGCCTCAGCTAAGGTCAGTGATCATGACTGCACAGCAAGAAAGGGGCTGGGCAAAAATGGGATTCATGAGAGAGCACCACTGCTATCCAAGAGAAACATCAATGCTCGTCTCATTGATGCTGTGGCAGGACCTGAAATGAGCAGTTCATGCTTGAAAAACGTTCATGCTCAGTTTGTCTGAATTAAATCAGTTCTACAGAGAAGAGTGGGCTAAAATTTGTTCGCAGCAATGTGAAAGACTGATATCAATAGGAAGTGTTTGGTTGCAGTTCTTGCTGCTAAAGGTGGTGCAACCAGTTATTAAATTTAAGGGGGCAATTAACTTTTTTACATGGGTGATATGTGTGCTTGATTACTTTTTTTGTTAAATAAATTAAATAATAATTTAAATTTGTTTTGTGTTTACTCAGGTTTCCTATTTTGTCTAAAGATCTGAAACCATACAGTGTGACAAATATGCAACAATAGAGGAAACCAGGACAGGGGGCAAATGCTTTTGCACACATATGAACACCTCCAGCCTCATGTAGCCTTTTGGACACGTGCAATTTGAGTAATGTACTGTTCCGTGTTGCAAGGCTTCAATCAATGAGAAACATTACTTATATAACTTGTCAATATAGCTCAATAACAGAGCAGACATTGACCTCATGCAGCTCATGAACACGAAGATGGAATCTCCCATTCAAAGATGGAATCTCCCATTCAATACGGTGGGGGAGGCACTCTCTTAAGCAAGGCTTACAAAACGTATTACGTTTAGAATATCTTCCATGCAATAATTATGACTTGAAGTTCGTCCTGTAATCACATATTTTAACAAAAAAATCTTTCTTGACAACATTCATTTATGTACTATTTATCCTTATTTAACAACAAAAAGCATTCCCATTGATCTAATTTTATTTTTGATCTTATAGCATGTTTTAAGCAACATTTTTTTAAACAGGTAAGGTTTTTGGATTGGTGTCTTTCAGCATTATATAAAGTCAAATAAGCGTGTTCTGTGCACTGGACTTCAGTAAATGTACTGTACTTCTAAATGCACCCTTGTCCAGTATTCCTTCTGCTAATACTGTACAATAGCAGTGGGGGTGGCAGAAAGGGGGATGGGTTTTCTGCAATGCTGTGCACATAATCAGTGGCGGCCATTTCCATTGTTGAGACCCGGGACAGCATACCGGAGGCTGAAATTTAATACCACCCTTTCATTTACTCCAAGCCTTTGGCAGGGTGGTGCAATCCCGCCCCCCGCTGCCCCGACACCAATCTGTTAATTGTAGCACATGTTCCACTGTGGGGACCAGATTTTTAAACTTCAGCCCGGAGTATTTGATGTTTTATTGGTCTTCAAAGTGGAGAAAGCAACCAGGCTCAGTCCGTTTCACGTTACCTGCACTGCGATGGGGTGGCCATCTGCAGACCGGCTGCTGGGATCCATCTTTGATTTAGGGGTCTGAAATGGAGGCATCGTGTGGCCTCAACACAGAGGGCAGGGCAGGCCAGCATATGGACACGTCTGGGTCTGCCACACAAACCGAGGAGCATCTACAGAGCAGTTCAGACGCACATAAGTACACAGTTTCCACCGCAGGAACTATACCCCGGAACTAGGAACCTTTTGAGGAACTCAGTGCGTTTCCACCGCAGGAACTAGGGTCTAAATTTAGTTCTGGGGGCTTTGTTTTACCCCCCAAAACGTTCCTGCTCGGGGGGTAGTACTTTCCGAAAGTACAGGAACCTTTTGGGTGGAGCTTGCAGCGCTGAACATTTCTGATTGGTCGAGTACTCGTAGCATTTGTGTTGTATTTATTTTCCGCCATTACCCGCCATGTTTGAAAATATGCAGCGCAAAACTAATTTATTTTCATAGTAACTTCAAATCAAACTTGTATGTTATGCGGCGCAGTAGCCTACTTTTGGTTATAGCCTGTCAACGTCTTGGAATTGTAACGTGTGCTCTTCTGTTCTTTTCTTGCTTTAGTATTCGTTTTATAAAATGCTAAGCATTCGTGCTGGGACAGCATATTACGTAGGCTACCAAAACATTCAAACGGATTAATTCGGTTGCTGAATATTTTCTTCCGGATTTTCTTTGTTAGCCCGTTGTAATTGACTCAAAACGTTTGATACAGTTATGTGAGGTATGCGGTAGTTCTGCATAATTAACATTGGTGATACAGTACAAGCAAACTGTAAATCACCTTCCGCACTTTTTATCCGGGTAAAATAACTAATTCTAGTAATCTTCCCTTTAGCTTTTTCAGACTGCCGTAATTTTACTCAATTTTACTGCCATTTTTCAATTCCACGAAATGACCAGGAAGACTATGGACTCATTTATGGTGCATGGTTCGCATCTGGAGGGCACACTTCGCTGCTCGGCTAGCAGTAACTTCGAAGGAAAGCAAACGGTGGCTGTACCACTACTAATTTACATTTTCACGCAAGTCCGAGTTTTCGTTCTATTCTTGTCATTTTGCGATTAGCCTATATGGAATTGACGACGAGAAAGTAATAAAGCAGCAAATTGTTTACAACGTGTGCATGTTTTCTGCTGTTAATGAATGTGTTTGAGAGGATATATGAAAATCAATAAATACAAAAGTAACCATATATAGTCATTGTTGGTAACCCGTTGTATATAAGTGGAATAAACCCCTTCGGGCTGTCCCGGTTATTAGAAAATAATGTAGGCTACTTAGGTGGTAGTATGGCGTTACAGAAGAAATCATATGACAGATGGACCGACGACAACGTCAGTGGGCTAATTTGCCTAATCTTCGCGGTACTTTAGACCCCGGTGGAAACGCAGACAACCATTGGCTGAAGGAACCTTTTAGTTCCTGGTAAAGTAGTTCCTGGGACTGAAAGTTCCGGGTAATTTTGGTGGAAACGCGGCTATAGACACACACTGATGCCTGCCACCTTACATAACCTCTGCCACAGCAAACACATCACATTCGTTTTTGACACCTCGACTAACCAATTTGTAGGTTAAAAATATAATTAATTCAAAATGACTGAAAAGGGCTTTATCTTGATTTGAAATAGTGGTTAATGTTGAGTAATAGTTCTTTCCAAATTCAAGGAATTGGGTTTCTGGACTGGATTAATGTTAATGTGAAAAGAAAATTAAGACAATATTCTATTACAAACTAAATGAAACTGAGCTTTTGAAAACATTACTATTCCATAATTAATCTAATCTAGCAACAAAAACCAGCTAGTTCAAATAAAAATATTGCTCTACACTGCATATTCATTGTGCAATTTTTAGTGATATAATATTGTACATTGAAATAATTTCATATTTAATCTAATTTTCCATTTGAGCCCTAAAATATTGGGGAAATTATTTTAAATTGTGCTATTTTATTTGTAAAAAAAAAAAGTTTATAGCTAGGTTCAGTGGGAAAGAAAAATAACCAAAAAGGGTACAAATTAAGGCTAGAATGCTAGAGGAAAACACTTATCTGTTGGAATTCCACACATTTTCAAGTGCACGACAAAAACCTCCCATCTCTCCACTGCTCGTCTGAGAACACAGTGGGCAGTGTGCTGAGAAAAGGCTGTACTTCACTCCGGAAAGAGACAAGCTTCTTCTGGGAGCCGGACAGGAGTGAACAGAAGCCATCCACAACCAGGCATCTCAGGAAAGGCAACAGCTCCCACAAACTTTCATTCAATTTGAGAGTGCTATTTGTGAGCAGTTGCAATAACTTTTCTCATTATGTTATAAAATGATAAAGGCATGAATCAACCAGACACAAAATAACATTTAAGGACATTTTACAAATGGCACCAGGGAATTGAGCCAGCAGTGGCTATAATATGAGATTTAAATTATTTAAAAACATGTATGGTGCTTTAAAAATTCAATAAAGCAACAAATACAGCAATACAATGTTACTTAGAAAAGATAGAGATTGGAGACAGATATTAAAACAAAGCAGATTCTGACTGCTGTATATCTAGGGTGGACCCATCACTGTGTCTGGCTTGGTCTTGAAGGATCTAAGGGCCTCTGACTCCATCACCAGTCCTGAAAAGCTGCACCATGCATTTGACAATTTTTGAGAACACTTTATATTGTGAGATAAATGACCTTTCTAGTAATTTCCTGTACCCCTGGTTTTGTTCATGGAACTCATCTGCAGTTCCTTCAATGATCCATTTTATTAATCAGGTTGTCAAAGATAATCCAAATCTGACACTCTCTCTGAAAATTGAAATCTCTCAGACTCTCGTCATGTAGTCAGTTGCCTGCTCAACATCTAGGACCAATCTTGTTTGGCCTGCAGTACATATTGTCTTGTACTTCTATACTTAATTATATGGTGTCCAAAACTGGAAAATACACTGCAAATGTGGTCTGTCTAAAACACTGAAAGCCTATGTTTTGTGACGGTAAAATAGTATTTTCTGTTTAGATTGGGTAGATCTGATTTCGTTTTTGCATGAAGAGCTGCATCCCAAAACAATGTAACTGTCACAAAATGTACTGTTGGCTTGACCAGTCAGACATACTCACATTTCTATGCAGTTGATTCCTTTATTGTATAGAGGGAACAGAAAATAGAAAATGAGAGGAAAAACAATTGCACAAGTAGATACTGTAGGAAGTATTGTAAGTATTGAAAAACACCCATAATATTCACAGCATCCATCATGTCATCAGATTAAATCTACTGGAGAACAGTAGAGGTACATCTCCAAAGATGCAGAAGATGATTTGTCTTAAAGAGACACAGGAAACTGCATCCATTTGCTTAAGTAAGCATTGTTTTGTTTTGTGGGATAGTGAACATAAGCACTGAGTGTATCCTCTTCTGGCAAACTCTGGTCAAATTAATGATTGGAAGAAATAGTCAATGGCACATAAGTTTAATTAGTCAAAGAAAGATTGATGTTTTGATTTGATTTGGTTTAATGTTCCAGCTGTGTCCCGAAAATAAATCAGCCTTTAGGGCATTTATCACTGGCCTGTACAGTACATCATCTGTGTTTCCTAGAAACCTGCATGGAGGGATATTAGATTCATTATGAAAGCTTGGGCTCTAAGCTCTATATATTGCCTTTAAAAGTCTGAAGGTCAAAGCATGCATTACAAATGAAGGAAACATACATGGAAAGCATGCCGAAACATGTCATATGTAAAAGAAAATCACTTTCCAAATCTTGGTTTATACACTGCCACCCTGTGGCTGTAGTTCAAAAATACATACAATAAGATGAATAACTCCTCTATTACTCTGTTACTCCACAGGTCTACTCATTAATTAAAAAAATTAATTAATTAATCAATATACCTAAAATCCTTTCTTATCAGTACATTTATTCTGCTGCGATGGCTTCTGTGGAATTTTATAAGAGACAACGTATCTGTAAAATATCTCACATAATTAATAGTATCAGCTGCAGTAGATGGACATAGAACTTGGAGTAGAGATATGATGGCCTCTGTATTAGAACACGGTGAAGTGCAATTTTTAGTTGAGGTTCTTGACACTACTGATATAGTGCAGTATTTACATCTATCTGTTGTACATCGTGCAGCAGTAAGACACCCCTGCTGGGGCCGTGCAGCATGCTCCAGATGTGGAGTCAAACACCTGTGCTCCTACAGAGCATCCGCAGAAACAGCCTAACCAAGCACAAATGAATGCTGAAAGCTGAGAACAAGGGTGGCAAATAAGGAGGATAAAAGCACAGGGCTGGGTGTGATACATTTTTGGATGAATTGTTGATTCTGAGCTATAGGCTCGCTGTTGTTTCATGTTGCCACATCACCAGCGCCATACCAAACACGCTCTGACCTTTACAACACTGCCAGACCCCTCCTCCGCTCAGTGGAAGAAAACTATGTTGCCCTGCGTGACAGAGGCCTGCTGTGAAGCACCGTTAATTTGCTGAGCTACCAGGTGTCTAGTTTATGGAGGACCCGTGAGTCCGGTTCAAACCATAAGTGACTATGTTACTTTCTGTCTTGGCCTCGCAGTTATGTTTCATTATGCTGATGCAGTGCTGAGCCCAGCACCTATTAAGGATGAATTCGTAATGCTTTATATTTCATGTTAGTTTATGTTATGTCATAAATTGTTTTACATAATATATAAGTCATCATTGATACAGCTGGATATTTACAAAAGCAAATGAAGTACTTCAGCAAAAAGACCCTCTAAGTGAACATCGCAACTCTCAGGTCCAGAGATATTGGGTATTTAATGGGCTTCACGATTGGTCATGGTCATTATTTATGGTTCTATAAAAAGTAATAACTCTAAAAAGTATAAATACAAAATACTTTATAGCAGGTAATCAAATGGTGTATGGGCTTCAGATACAGCAACTGAGAGTTCTAACATCACATTATTGTCCTGGCATATGGCAGATGCTCTTATGTAGAGTGATGAGAGAGACCATTTACAGACCATCTATAGACTAGAGGATGTTCAAGCGCAATGACCTCAATTTAGTCATGCTAAGGCTGCACGTAAGGGTCAGATGTGTTTACACTAGGTACATAAGTCTATACAATGTGACATTTGGCTCTCTTAGCTGTTTCAAGGGGTTTTCCCTCATTACAGCTCGTCAAGCTTTTACACTGCCATTACTCACTATGTGAACTGTTATATCTTTATCTGCCTTCTTGGCAGCCTGAAGTGATAAATACCATGGTTAGCAGGTTACACACTAGACCTGATAGAAAGATATTGTTTTTATCTGTGGCACTTTCAACAGCGCTAATCCCCAACCTATCCCCTAAGGTCACTGACTGGATTTCCTTCAGTGAAACACTGCAGTGCTAAGCAATAGAGTTATCTCTACTATACAATCTCAGTGTACCTGTTCTGGCTCCTTGTTTCTAGGTATGTAGCATTCTCAGGACTATGCTGTTGTAAAGAGTATGAACTGCAGGGTTTCACTCTGTAGTTTGTGCTTCAGCCACTCTCTCTGAGGTATGGTGACATTGTGACCCAGACTTAGTGACATCTGTCACTGCTGACAAGACATATGTCTCTAATAGTCTGGAGTGAAGGAGCAAGAGCCCCCTGAATGAATTCTATAGCAGAAGCCCCTGATGTTCACTTCAGCTAAAAACCTGCTACAGTCAGTTGCAGGAATGGGGGATTGGTGTTTTTTAGACAAGGGCAGCAGTCAAAAATAGAGCGTGTACTCAGTCCATTTGCTATGGTTTCAAAAGCCCTGCACACAAACAAAACTGAGGGTAATGACAGGGATGGGGATGATCTTGGATTTTTAGCACTGTCAGAGAGTATCTCTGATACCTCATACACACACACTTGCAGGTACCTCCCCTTTTTTGTGGCTCCACCCCTTAGCCTGAATGTTTCCTCAGGCACAGTTTCCCTAAATGGGACCTCTGTAGCTGCATGGCTGTGGTCCGGGAGACTGGAGCCGTCCGCATATCCACCAGTGCTTTTCCATCCCTGCCCTATTTCATGGGGCTGGAGCAATCACAGACACAGAGGGCCATTTTGGTCTCCATTTACTTTTCCAGCAGAAGGAGAAAGTGCGAATCACAGATTAGAGTTGAGACCGCAGGGCTGTAGTTCTGCTTGGTGGTGTGTCTGTCAGCCATGTCATGCTGCAACTTGTTCTGTGCCAGTAGCATTAGCACTACTTGTGAGGTGAAGTCAAGGACAAAAAATATTTTTAAAGTTTGAGGTTAGCATGCATGAGCTGTGGCAGGAAGGAGAGAAAAGGATCCGGAAGTGGGCTGGCAGTGATGCCCTGGCAGAACACATTTGCAACTGGGTGGAAGAAGGGAGGTGGTTTCAGATGGGTGGTGGTGTTGGTGGACAATAGGTTTGAAGCAGAAGTTAGTGGTATTACAGACATGCACTTATAAGTACAACAAACTGAAAAAACATGGTCAGAACATAGCAGAAATAGCATTAGAATATCACTGAAGAATGTACCATTACAATAATTTCCTGAAACAGCAAATAGCATCAGATCATGTTTTAAGCATGTTGGCTCTGTGTAGTATTACTGTGGAGGTCTCTAATATACAACCATCCAAACAGGAATGTAATTCAGGTCCTACCAACCCCTTCTTGACAGTAGTCAATCCTGCTAACGAAGCATCTATTTCTGTCTAGAATAATAATAGTCATCCCCCCCAAGCATGAAAACTCTAGGGTACACAGGAATTTGCACATGCATGTGTGGTCTTGGGTGATGGCCTCTTGTATATCACACTTCTCAATGACATTGCCATTGTCAATAGTGTCCAAGGACCGGGAAAAGGACAATGCTGCCGGCCAACACAATGATCACTTGTAATAGCAACATTATAATGGCTTGAGGCACAGTGTCATTTTTCATCAAGAAAAAAGGCTGAAATACGAAGATGACACAACTAGAATTGAGCCTGCTGAAATAAGATGTAAACCAGTGACAGTCAAATCTGGCCCTCAAAGTCAGCAGTACTGCCGGTTTTCTCTTCTGCCTGGTAGACCATAATGCAATAATGTCACTCATTGGACAGAGATTACACTCCCTTGGTACAGCAGGTTTAAATCTGGTTAGAGGGGAGGAATGAAAACCATCAGTAGTACTGGCCCTGAGGGAGAGATTTTGAGTATCCCTGATGTAAGCTAATGTTTTAGCATGATCCGGCAAATCCTTATGAAATGAATGATTGATGCTCGTCATTACCTCAGAGATTAATATCCTAGCTTTGATGTTCACTTCAAAGAATATGCATAACTGCCTTCATGTTCCCTGTGGTCTAAGAGTTGAAATAATGGAATGTAAAACATTTGATACACAGGAAAGTTACAACAACAGCAGTCAGTTTGATCATACATGACATTGCTGTTTGAACGGTTCTCAGGGTCAAAAATGACCCTTATCTTAGTTTGACAGCAGTGAAAACACTCTAAATTAATTTTTTTGGCATTACATTTGATTACATTTGCTGGAGTGACCCCACCATTAGAGAAAGTTCAACACCCATTTTAACATTTTTTTAAAAGTGGTACACCATCAGGATACAAAGATTGTCTTATTTGTCTTTTTTATCTTGCAGTTATGAAATCAGAAGTTAAGAATCACAAATCTATTGCAGCAAAAAATAAAAAAATCTATTGTGATAGTAAAAATGAGTGGTGTAGACAGAAGAAATACAATTTCTCTGGACTGTGAAGTAGGAAAACAGTTATTCACCGATTTATTGATGAGTGACAGGTTGTTTCTACATGAATTAAGAGACTTCATCACAAGGGATCAGGGGAGGATGGGTCATTTTTGACCCTGTGGCAGTGGTTGCGCTGGCCCATCGAATGCTATGTCTTTGGAATGCAGGACATTTCAACATCAGCACTGTACACTAACTCACTTGCGTTCTGATAAAATATCTATTTTTGCCATAATATGCCAATTCAGAATAATAACACAATGAACATGTCATTCATAATTGTATTATGACACTTGTGACAGAAGTAGGAAAATACAGTGAGATTAGTGGGATCGGGATGAAATAAGATGCTTTGCGTTCCAATTACTTTTGTGATACAGGCTAATAATATGAAAAATTGCAAGAACAATTTCTGTTTTAATTTACACATGTTGAGCAAGCCCTGAGATCGATTGGCGGCCTGTCCAGGGTGTATTCCTGCCTCTCGCCCAATGCATGCTGGGATAGGCTCCAGCACCCCCCACGACCCTGCTCATTATAAGCGGGTATAGATAATGGATGGATGGATAGATATTGAGCAAGCTATCTAGTGCATGACATCTCATTTTCAACTTTTCATTTAAATTGCTCATTCTTTGAATCTCACAATGCTACCAATGGCTGTGTAAATATGATCAATAGATGACACAAATGTCATTGAAAGATGATTGTCTCAAAGAAACAAGGAGTAATTATTTTGTGTTTTAAGTCTGGACCATCGGCAGTTGCAATCTTTTAAAAAATTAAAAAATACCTTGGAATATCTACATGTATAGAATGCAGTTAACGTGACCACTGCTACGGAGATGGACAGCATAAATAATACAAAGACAACACAAGGGTTAATAGAGATAGGGAGATCAAATGGACTTAAAGACTAAGGTCCTCAGCCTTGCTGAATATCAAACCTGCCACACAGGCCATGCTCTGTCTCCCTAAAGTGCTCTTATGTAATGACAGTGACAGACCAAAAGTCTTGTGCCAATTACAGTCCAGCAGAGATCTGCAGTTGTGCTTGACAATTTTAGATATCAGAATCTAGTCAACCACTAAATCTATCACGTAAAAAAATCTACTGGGACTCCAAAGCCAGCGTATCATAATAGACCCATGGCATCACAAGAGCAATTGTGTCAGAGGTCATTATTGCCTATCAGCAGTACAGATGAAAAATGATTTGAAGTGGTGGGTTTGTAGTGGTCACTGCAGGTTAAATTGGCTGGTTTATAGCTACAAAAATGTTATGCAAACTGGGAGTGATATGAGGCAGAGCCTTGACGTCAAAGTTCATTAATCTCTATAATTTTGGTTTATATTCAAATCGTGTGTTGTCTGGCTGAAATGCAGATGGCCTATCAAGAAATAATGTAGCGCAAATGTTTCTTTTCAGGGTCCAACCTAAAGCCATTTTCTTTGTTTTGGAAAAAGCTGCGTTCTTGATGTCGAGAGTTGTTGCAATGACATGGAATGTTTATACCAAAAGCACGACAGACCAAACTAACATTTTTAAGGCACAGACTAGCAGAGATGACACAAGTGAATGAAACCATTTTTGGATTCGGAGATTGGTGGGGTGCTGGGTGATGTCATCACCCAAACATGCAACGTTTATATCTAATAAATCATAGTGGCACAAATAAAACTTTTTACAGCACAAATCGGCACAAATGTAGCACGAACGAATTAGACCATTTTGGAGCAATTTGCAGATGGTTGGAGGGCTGTGATGTCACAGCCCAAAAATGTAATTTATCTAAAATCATAGCATCAAAACGACACCTTTTATGGCACAAACAAATGAGACCATTTTGGAGCAATTCGGAGATGATTGGTGTGCTGGGAAATGCCATTCCCTAAAAATATGTTTAAATAAAAAAAGCCATAGCAGCACTGATGTTTTCCTTTAATACAAGCAAATATGTATGAATCAAATAAATTTAAACACTCTTTTGCTTGAAACTCCACAATCAGACCATATTTAGCTTTTCACCACATTTTTCTCCACTGATAGTTACCAAAGTCTGCTTCCTTTTGCTTGACTAGAAAAAGTGATTGACTGTCTGACATTCATTGGTAAATGGCTATTTCTCATTGGCTGTCAGCAGCGATCTACTCAATCCCAGTGGAAATTCCCAGACTAACTGGAAATGGAATTGCAGCTTTGTGCATGTAATTAGCTTGGCACCATACACACAAAATCCCATGTAAAATCCCATCAAACCTCTGCATACTGACAGTATGCATACAGTGAGTTATTAATTTTATATCAGTTAGCATACAGTGTGGTTAAGGCCTGTTGAGTGGTACAGGCTTTGAGGGTCTCTACCTGGTCTGATCACGTCATTTGTAGTTATTTGCACTGTATGCCATGTCTATGGGGTTTTTGTGTTGCCCGTGATGCAGACCCCTAAAATATGCAGTGTCATTTGTGACACTGTCCTGACAAATTTAATTATCATTCTTTATAATTTAAAGTTCTCTAGGGAAAGCAAGTCAGAGAAGTGTCAGAACTAAATAGGAACACATGCACTCTTTGATTCAGAACACTTTGACAACACAGCATCACAAGTATTATTTTAATATAAATCCTACCCTAGAACTATGTACAGCAACTAGCAACAGCATCCATCTCCGGTATTTCCAAGATGTATATATTTTGCTAAGATGCACGCATAACCATAATGAATGTGCTCTTCCACAATTACATACATTTTTAGTCTTTCAAAAACCACAAAATATGACTTTCACATTATCTTCACACCTGTAAATCACTCATCAGAAAGACTGGAACATCCAATTATCTCTAAGCCTATTCTAGCATTGCAACGCACTTCAGCTCAGAAGAGCAGGCATGCATGCCCTCCAGTGTGTTTGGCTGGCTGCCAATTTCCTACTAGCTCATGTTAGTGTAACAGGGAGCTGATTGACCATAGATCCTAATAAGTGATCAGGCAGAGACACCCTGCACAACTAAACCATCCTTCCTTGGGCTGCTTGATGAACCATAACAATTTTGAGCACACTAACATCTGCAATGCAGCCTACTGGCGTTCTTTTCATCCTCTCTTTGACTGTACCTAATGCAGGAGGTCCTCTTCAGAGGTCATATGGAATTCTTCTGGGGAAATATTTAACTACTTTTGGGCGTTCGTTTGACAGCCAATCAGCAGCAAGGCAATGACGCTTTCATAAGGTCAGATCACGTGTTTTTGGTCAGTCACATGGTAGCAGCAAGGCTGTGCTTTGGATTGGCTGTCATATCAACACTCAATAGGAGTGCTCCCCAAAAAGAGTGAGTGTTCCCCACAAATAACAGCAGGTATCATTATATATATATATATATATATATATATATATATATTTATTTATTTTTTTAATTATAATGGTCTACTGCCGAGCCGCATCCTCGCTCCACTCGTGTGCCACCCCCACCATTAGGGTATGGGATGATATTATATGAGATCTAAGTCATGAAACCAGTGCAGAAATAACACATTTATCCAAAGAGAAGGCAACTGACAAATAAAGACATGTTTTTATTTATACGGATGCGCTTTTAAAAGCTAGCACATCACACTGTGACTTTAATGAAAAATAGTTTACTTTACAATTAAAACAAACATCTGGCAATGTTTCATTTTGAATCAATCTCAATATGAACTACAAAAAAAGGAGGGAAAGAAACAACGACTAGTCATCATACCCATACAGGTGTGGTCCGCCATGAAGATTCTCCATGTGGACGCAAGGTAAGCTCATTATTTTACAATATAAAACAGTGTTGGCTCTACTCATGGGGACACAGTACGGTAGGAGGTACACACGATCTGGTGAGAGGCTCAGGTGTCTTCTGGTTCAATTTTCTTTTTTTTTTTTAACGAACATTCTGGCAGGTAAGAAACGGAGACTCCGGATAACTGCATGCGCACGAGATTTCTGTGACAGTAGGAATTAAGTCAGTGCAATTTGAATTGTAACCAGTGGCACTGCAGGAACATCAGGGTATGAAATTACCCACTACGCCCACTGTTATAGAGCGGACTGATTTTGTACGCTACTTTTGAAGGAGGACTTGTCAGTGCTTGCTCTTCTTTGACTTCTTGTGAGACCGGTGTGGAGACCTGGACTTTGACCTAGATTTCTTGCTCGATTTCTTGGGTGTCCTTGACCGCGACCTCCGGGATCGCTTCGGTGTCCTTGGTGGCGAGGGTGACCTAAGAATGAAGTGAAACATCAGTCAGTCCTTAGGTACTGCTCTAACACTCTGAACACAGTGCATAAGGTAAGTGCTAAAACACTACAAACATAGTGCATAAGGCAAGTGCTCCAACACCACAAACATAGTGCATAAGGCAAGTGGCTCCAACACTATGAACACATTGCATAAGGCAAGTGCTCCAACACCACAAACACAGTGCATAAGGCAAGTGCTCCAACACTACAAACACAGAGTGTACAGGTGGGAACTCAAACTCTATGACCTGTGGCTCACACAGGCGCGTGCAGTACCTTTTAGAGGACTTCTTTCCGCTGATCCGGGGAGAGTCCTTGTGGGAAGACCGGCCTCGGGAGCTGTCTTTCGTGTAGGAGCGGTCGGAACGTTCGGAACGTTCGGAGCGCTCGGAGCGCGGGGAAGGGGACCGCCCCCGTCGCCCGCTACTCCGGGCGGGGCTGGGGGAGCCACTGTGCCGCCGCTTCCTGGCAACCACAGCGGGAGACACACACCTGTCACAGGTGGCCCAATTGAATATACACATACATACACGCAGTGAATATACACAGAACAGTCACCCTCCTGTACCCACCCAACCCACTCAATGTGCTACTTCAGTCCTTTGCAAATACCACAGAAAATAATGAGCACAACTTAAGGTCAAACTTGTGTTCTGATTTACATTCCAGCTTGAATTCAACGGCTTGATGAAAACAGATAGTCAAACACAGGTCAAATTAAAATTATAAGTTAAAAATGTACCACACAAAATAAGTGTTGCATTTCCATACTGTATCGCCTTTGGTTTAAGTCCAATTGGATGTTGCAAGGCTTTGGGTCTTACCAAGTTACTATAAATCAACTAATGTGGAAATAAATGAATGTTGAGCCTAATTCCAGCACTGTTTTACTAACCGAAGCACAGTTTGCTCACCTGTCTTTTCTGGTCGGTGTGGAATCTTCCTTTTCCTTTTCTTTTGAACGCACCTCTGTTTTTTCTTTGTCTTTTTTCTCTTTGTCTTTTTCCCTTTCCATTTTCTCCTTTTCTTTTTCCTGCAAAACAAACACCACAAACACTCAGCACAAGAAGCCGCAGTTACGCAATCACGTCACTGGTCCAGGAAAATGCAGTGGTCCAAGCTATTTTTCCTTCTTCTGAAAAAGTAATGGAATTTTAACTTTAGAAAGGCCATTCAAAAGGTCAGTTTAGTAATATCAACAAATATCTACTGGCTTGGTAGACCTACATGCTGTCTGGATTATGGTGTGGGCACAGACAATTTAAATGCCATTAGGGTAACTTGAGGATGTGATTTTTAAAACAACCAAGAGATCAGCGCCCCCTTGTGTTGACATTCAGCCAGCACAATCCCGACTGAGTGGAAATTTGCTTCGAATCCAATTAGATGCCCCAAGCTCTGCTTGCTGCTCAGAAAACCAGTACTCTGCAGGCCTAGCTTAGTGACGATCAGAGATCTGATGGAACCAATGGTTTAAGACGACTGCTTTAAGTTCAAGGCAACTTAAAAATGTTGCTGTGAATTGAGGGAGAACCTCCTTACTTTCTGTAAGAGTTTGTCTCGGTAGTGTTGGATTTGCTCCTGAATGCTCTGTCCAGGCTTTTTGGGTCGTTTCCCCGACTCCAGTTCATCTTGAAACTTCATAACTTTCACCTGAGAACAAAAAGGAGGAGAACCAGTGAATAAGCAGGTGAGGCAGTGCGCTGGGGACAGAAGGTTTGGGCGTGTGGATGGCTAACGCTCTGACCTCTATTTCCCGTAGTTTTGTGCGCTTCTCCTCGTTCATTCCAGAATGCTTTGCTGTTTTGGAATCCGATGCGTCTTCCTTCACGGGGTTGGAGTATGACTGCTGCTCTTCGGACTGAGAACTCTTGGTGTCATTTTCGTCTTCGCTCTCCTCTTCCTCCCTTTGGAAACATGATTTCAATCACGTTGAGCATTTTTCACTGAGAGTTGACAGTTTACACACTATCAAATAACTGAGCAGATCATACCACAGACAGATTACACTAATCATCACACTAATTATAATTCTATATAACAAACTCAAGTCTCACTGTTCATCTGCTCTTAAGAGAAGATAACTGGTCCAGGGATCACTCTTGCTCAATGCTCCTAAAACCTGTTGTTATGAAACTGGACTGGCTATCCAATGTGTCTGTTCTTAAGGCCCTCTTACTATTGACAGGACCTCTAATGTGGAGGAAAGTGGCAGCTCAGAAACAAGATTGCCTATACTGAATGACACATTTTCACACATGCTGTCATTATAGTTTAAAGCTGAAAGCATCAGTTCTGGCAGGCATGTGCTAAACAGTCTTTGCGAGAATGTGCTCAGAACAGCACTGCAGTATGCTGAAGTATTGTGACAAGAACTGTCACTTACTTCTTTTGTTCCACCAGCTCTGGCTGTTCAAAGATCTCCCACTTCGATGTAGTGACAGCTGAGGGAGAAAAATACAAACATAAATGAATACTAATCAATTAACAGAATAAAAATATCCCTTAATTAAAAACACATAATGAATGGAAATTTCCTACATTTGGTTCAAAGTGATGGTTTCTCACCTTGTGCTTCCAGCTCAGCCTCATCCACTGCTTCCCATTTGGAAGGTGCCACTTTAAATGTTGGCTCTTTCTGCCCAGAATGATCCACTGAAACAGACACAAGAGACTCTTTTAATTTTGCATGGCTCATCTCTCCAGACCTAGCGCCTGGAAACATGACATCATACGGCCAATCCAATCCCACTGTATAAGAACCCGATCACCACGAAACCCGCATTCACAAGCTTCAACATGTTAACCTTTACTAAATTCCCACAACAACATGTGGAAATGCCATAGAAAACCACCTAAACACTAAACAGTCTAAAATACTATTCGGTTGACATGATGCAAATAAGAAAGATTTACAGAGTAGAATTCCAACTGAGAAAAGGACTAAATAAAACAAAAAAAAAGCACTAATTTCTCAAGGTCAAAGTCCAGAGAGACCAAAAGACGCCCCCTTGAAGAAGCCAGATACTTACATGGCACCCCGTCCAAATCGTCCTCCACAGCCTTTATGGGAACCCCGTCCAGGTCGTCGAGTGGGGCTCCATCAATGAGTGGGGCGCCATCGATGGGCGCTCCGTCGATGGGCGCAGCGTCGATGGGCAACCCGTCGATGGGCAACCCGTCGATGGGCAACCCGTCCACATCTTCCAAAGGGGCCCCGTCCAGCTCTTCGGCAATGGGGGCCCCATCGAGGTCTACTTCGGGAACGGCCTGTTGATCACAGACAAGGGCGTAGGCCTGATGATCATAGAGGTCTAGGCCTTCCCCAGCCACACCAATGTAATGCAAATGCAGTTTGCGCATACAGGTGTCCCTGCTCTGAGAGGTGAGGACTTGTCCTTTTCTTACCTCTACAATGGCTGCAGGGGCCTCCTTTTCTACATTCAGGTTGACCAGGCCCAGGAAGATGTTCTGTAGCTTAATCAGGAAGGGGTCAGGGTACACCGTCCAGTCCTCCCATGCTCGGAAGCACGACATCACTCTTTGCTGTGATGGTTGGGATAAAAGTCACATTTTTTTTTAATCGGGAGGAAAAAAAACATTCATCTAATTGCATTAAAGTCCACTTCTTTTACTAAAACTATCCACAGGAGAAGAGTGCATATTTGTCTTCTGTTAAAGGGATTATTCACTTTCAATCACTGCAATCATAGCAGTCCTGTAAACTTAGCATTATAAGCTGTTTTGGAGTCACTTCACATGTATTTTCTTGCCCTAGACCACAAACCAAATGCCCCCATACTAGCCATTATAAAGCCTAAATCTAAAGCTATACACCCTAAAACTAAAATTACACTTTTAAAAACTCTAAAATGTGAACCATCCATTGAAAAACAATAATCTCCATGCCGTCTAAATACTGTCTGTAAAGAAATTACCTTTATGTACATCAGTCCAAAACTTCAGTTCAGTCTTGACTGAATTCTGAACACAAATATCACTGCAAAACTATGGGAAATTACCTTGTAATTTTCAGACTGAAGGTGTCCTTGTATTGTCCTGTATGTGGCGTGCAGGTCTGAAAATATCTGGCAAAGCTTGGTTTCAAAACTGTAGGGTAAACATTAAAAATGAAAATTATATTAAGGGGATAGACGGTTGCTTCCATTCACATGCTCTCTAAAGTTTATTAAATTGGTAGACTGATGTTAAAGTCAATTATACTCTTTTCAGAACAACGGTCCACGCGAATTACTTCCAGTATGAATTATACATTCACAAGAAATCAATGCACTTTCGGTCCATGCACTACTTAAAATGCTTCTACTAAATTTTCTCCTTGCAACTTTCAAGATTAGTATGTCCATAATATAAAGCCTTTTCATTGTTTATGGGACTAATCTAGCACTACAGCCCTCACCAGTAATACACAAAAACAAACAATGAATCAAGACTTAGAGCATACTTACTATTTCCGGTAATAAGAGGCATTGGTCACTTTAGCAGAGGAGTTGTACAGCACGTCTGATACCAGATATAACCGTGCAATCTAGGGAAAGGAAAGAAACATTACATTCAAAACAAACCAAGATGCTGCTTCATCAATGCATTTCTATTTGAGAGGAGCGTGCGGTACAGAGAATAATCAGTTTTTGAGATTCAGGCACATACATTAAGACTTCATGACATTGTGATAATTTACCCATCTCGCCATGTGGAGGGCTGCCTGATTATTCATCTAGCTTGAGTGTTTAGGTTAAAGCCCTTGACAGCCTGCCAGACAACGCTCACCCAAAGGCATAATCAAGCGATGACAGAGGAGGTTTCATGAATCCAAAACATTAGCGAAGCTACCATGTTTTAAAAATGACTGGCAAACCTAAACATTGTTCACATAAATTATCGACTACCAGAGCACAGTTCATGAAGTCCTCCATTTCCTATGAATGGTACAACCCCCTGTCCCGTGGTCCCCATGTCTAACCTTTTTGGGCAGAGGGGTCTTGAGTATGGACAGAGACTCAGCGATGCACTCCACAATCTCCTCAGCAGCCTCGGCGTGGCTCAGGCAGAAGACCATGGCCTCCGCAATGTCGCCCTTCCTGGGAGTGAGGCCCCGCAGCATCTCCTCCAGCTTGTCTCGCTCACTGTAGGGAGAGTCAGCCGATCACAGAGCAGATCAGACAGAAATAATCAATCGCAGGAATGCCAGAGCTGACGTTCATCGACGACACCTCAGTGAGAATGGCCCGCCTGATTCTCAGCTACTCAACGGCGCTCAACCCATCCCTCGATTTTGAGGATACAGAAAAATACATAATGCTAAACAGTACAAATAAAAATACTCTAGCATCCATCTTATGGTAACTGGATGCACACGCTGACACACGCTGCTTGCTGTGACGATCGTAAAAGATCCAGTGGACGGGAAGGAAACGCACTCTTCTTTTAAGCAGCCTTTTTTGCCAGCCTCCTCCTCTTCCTCGTCTTCTTCGTCGTCGTACGTGCCGTGCAGGTACGGGTTGAGGGGGGGCGGCCGCCACAAGGACCCGTTCTTGAACATGCGGAACTCTTCCGTGCGCCACTTCGTGGGAGCCTCGCCCTGCGGAAGAACGTTCAGACGTGAGAGGTGATGCGAGCGGCGTTCGGAGCGCCATGCCCGTCGCTGAGGGAGGAGTCGCTGACCTGCAGGATGGAGTACAGTTTCCATCGGTAGTACACGTGAGCCGGGCTCTGATTCTCAAACAGAAACCTGTGGTTTTAGAAAGACAGGAATGAGAGAAATGAAAATGTGTGCGGGGCATACGACAGTAGCTGTGCTAAAACAACAACCAATGATAACGTCTGGAGACGCGCCTGCAGCGAGAGAAGGCGCACAAACGCACGCACCTGTACATGGGGTTGCTGATCTCTCGGTTCATGATCATGGCTTCAAACATGGGGCCCTCACGCACCACAAACTCGATCATTCGATGTATCAGAGAGAGCAAATTCCTATAAGAAAAACACAGTTAAAGCGAAACAGATTCAGAATGGTCGCCCTTCTCCAAATGCACTGCCCTTCTGCAATCTATGTCCTTACTATTTTTAAGTGTTGTAGCCACCTTTCACGTTAGCCTCTCTCACAACAAAATGTTTCAATTCAGAGGCTTATAGAACTAGGGTAGCTTAAATGCTTAAGCTATATACTTGTATGGATGAATGGGAGACCAGCTATATGATATGCATTTCAGATCTTCAAAATACCCCAAGGACTGCACTAAATACTACAACTAAAAAACTGCAAGCCACATTTTAGAAACTGGCTTAAATGATTTATGTCTTATCACCCGCATATCAAATACCAAACCAGCTTTTATTGATATCTACTCAATATTAAAAAAGCAAAAACTGCATGGTCTATGACCAGTAATGCTACTTATAAATGTTATCCTATAATTTAAATTTGAGATAATCTGAAATTAACACACCAAAATACACGCATCAAAAACTTTAAGCTGGTACTTAAACTTTAGCCTTTTCTTACATTTAGGAAAACGTTAAAAAATAAGTCTAAATGCTGAGAACCAAAGCATAATACGATAAGTATAGGTTTTCATTTAAACAAAGCCTTTCTCTTGTGGTGGTTGCAGCTTTCTAAAAGGTGGCTACAACATTGTGGAGCATCTATAGTCAACATGGCAGTGAACAAATGCGAATACCAAGAGGGAGAAAGAATAAACTCTGTTGAGAGCTACAGTGATATCTAAGGATATTTCAGAAAGGGCAAGGGGTGCAGGCTGCATACTGTAAATTAGCCTAAAGTGGCCAACAAAACAATAAAGGATGCCTTTCATTTACAACAACAATCACATTTACTTGTAATTGGAGCCGATCGTACCAATGTCAGGTAAAATTCAGTATACTTTCCCAATCCATCCCATGATGCTTTGCGGGTCCCTCGCTGCCGCTGACAGTTCAACTTGTGCTGCTCACCAAGGCCAATGTCAAAGGTCGCATAGACTATGGGGATTGGAATTCTCGGCACGGGGAGTTTGGCTGTACCCGTGCGTGGCTGACAGAGGCCAGGGGGTGTGCAGTTGGGGTGAGCAATAGTCACACAACAGACCCTGACTTCAGTAATGCTAAAGTCTCCATTAGTATTAAAATGGATGGACAGATAAAACTACTGGACAGAAACTACTGGCTACTCTGCTCTACTAAACTATTTGTCACAGACATGGCGCATGCAACTTCAGATGAAGAACATGAATGTGACATGGCACATGATTGAATAAAAGTAGTTCCATTAAAACATTTTCTCTAACTCCAGTTATTATTCAGTATACAAGACAGCAAACTGATGGTACAACATAACTGAAATGTTGTTACAACCATCTGTAGCTATACGTATAGATAGCCACATTTTATAACCAGCTGCATAGTTATACTATATCCATAGTTTACATGCGTGTGCAGTTTCGTTACATTACTGTAAAGGAAACGCAGTTTAAAATGAACATATTTAGCGTATTTAACAGTTATTGACAAATTCCATTATCATCTGTATCTCTTCAGTCCAACTGCTACATTCACTGCTCACGTTTCCATACTAAGGTGTTTAATGACATCTGGATGACAGAAGCATATAGGACTTTCATGTTTCTTCATCAACCATTGCTCACCCAAACTAACCAACCTCCAATAGCATGCAATGGCCAATTGATTCAAACTTTAACAAAATTATTATGGGATGTTTTTCTACAAATTTGCACCAATTTAAAAAAGAAAAACATGTACCTTTCTGTTGGGATAACCACTTTGACTATGGCTTGCGACAGAGTCTGTATATGAAGTCACATCAGATAATAAACATAGAATATGTGAGTATTGTTAACAAGCAACAAGCAAAATATAAAAAAATGCATTGAAAACTGCATAACATGTATATTGCTGTCAGCTTTAAAATGACATACAAAGAAAATATTGTGTCTAAACCCTATGCTTAATTTAGTAGTAAATAAATTTTACTACAACTGTGATAACTGAAGTAGTTTATTTTTCACTTAAAACAACCCCATCTCAATTTACAGCACGTCTTAACATATAAAACTTACTTTAATTTATATCAACGGCGCTACAAAATGATCTACTTAACTTATGATTAATGATATGCTCAAGTCACAAACTGCATAAATAGTTAACACAACACAGTATTCTTACTGTTTTATGTCAAACATGTTAAACTATGTGAAACTATCACAAATTTGTGATATCAATCAGTTATTCAGTTTCTAGAATACGAAAATGTAATATTCAGTCCTATCTTGGCAATAACACCCTGAGACTTACCATCACAATACAGCCAACCCTTTATTCTACATACAACAGTTATCCTGTGCTGAACTTGGTGCCAATCTTTTATACATTATTTTCAAAACCAGTAATTTTCACAGCTGTTTGTTCAAGTGTTTTGTGTCAAGATAAATGTTTGAAGTGCAGAACCGAGGAATAATGATGGAAAACCGAACCAAGAAACTGACTTTACCTAAAAACACTAATTTTACGTAAATATTCCATAAGAAAAACACAAGGCTCTATAGGCAAATAGGTCTGTATCCATCCCAGCATTCCTGCATCTAGGGTCACACTAAATGATCTGTGCATGGCACAATGAATTACCTTGTCGAACTCCTCCTTGTTTTTGGGAGGGGGAAGCAGGGTCGCGTTGGGGTTCTTCAATCTCTCCCGGGGCTGAGAGTTGAAGGGGAGCCCGGATGGTGGCGGTGGGAGGGTGTGCTCCATCATAGAGGGTGGAATGTATATGGGGTGGGGAGGGATTGGAACGCCTTTACCCCACCCGAGCTTCATCTCAAAATTCATGATCGTCTTTCCTGGAATAATAATAATTTCATACAAAGGGTTTATTTAAAATCCCAAAACAACATTATTCAAAGAATTCAGGAGTCTGAAGGGCTGATCTGTATTGTGAGTTGCTCTACATAAGACCATCTGCTAAATTAATCCACCATAATTTAATATGAGGTGCATTTTTCTCCCCTTTGGTTTTACCTTGTCCAATGTCTGTTTTTTCTCTTTAGTGTAATGTCTGTATTGTAGATTATTTAAAAGCATTTGTATCTTTCTCTTTTAAGCTCTGCACACCCCAATTCCAATTCAGTTTCTACTGAATATGGCAAACAAACCTGAACTGAAGTTTTGTGTGAATGTGTGAATACTATATTGATACTGTGTTGGTATGCGCAGTATCTGAATCAACAAAAGCAGCTTCTGAGCTACTCAGCTGGCAGTTGGCAGAAAAATAAACCCAGAAAAGCCGACCCATAAATCCTGCCCGGTTAGGTTCTCGTAACATGCAACAGGACAGAGGCCCTTACCATTTAAATGCTTCAGCGCTCGCTCCGCATCTCTCCTGGTCATGAAAGCGACAAAGCCGCAGTTTCTCTCCCTGGCCCGCTCCTCATCCGTCCTGGGCCACATGATCTTCACGCTGGCCAAGGGGCCATAGCGGCCAAACTCCTGACAAAGCATCTCTTCGTTCATCTGGTAAACGACAACCAACGAGACGGGAGATTAAGATTGCATTTAAGACCTCAAAGGGTGGAAACGGCAAAGCCACCCACATGCTGATGCCTGAATCAACCTCATCAAATTTACGTTTACGTACGTTAATTCCCTGCAAAAAAAAACTTGGCGTTTCTCGTTACCTGGGGATTTATGTTGCCGAGATACAAGTTAGTGGTCGAGGGGTCTCCAACATCGTGAGAGCCCGGCGCGGATTCATCCAGAACTGCAAAACAGAGGAGCCAGGTGACCGTCTCATCCTCCACAATCTCTGCACTCTCGCAGCTACTTGAAGTAATGAGCATGCCACAATATAAAGTCAAATTACCACTGGACGGACGGTTTCTTCGTGAAGAACCATCCGCTAAAAGAAGCAGAAAATCTGTGTAAATTTTGTTTCACAATAAGTAGGGCGAGGTTTGCTACGGGCACTGAGGGGCGGTTGACCAACAGAAAGCAAGGGGCTCCGCTTAACGGGCTAGAGGAGGCTAGGCTAACAGACGTTATGGCGCGACGGCTAACTCACAGGAGCGTCTTCCATCCATGCCAGAGAGGGGCTCAAATCTGCTGACACGACCTTTAGTCTTGTGTCTTTCATCTCGCTCTTCTTGTATCCTAGAGAATGTGCCATGAAAACAAGAAAAGAGAATCATCTCTAAGACACCTTCATAGTATCTCAAGACTAAATAATGGTGATGACATTTCAGTTCATGTCTACATACTGCTGATTTCAATTATGAACAGTAAGTGTCACATTGTGACAGCGGGTTCAGCTGTTTTCAGCAATGAATGACCAAGGGTGACGCCATACATACTGTTTCAGTTCTTCTTTAAAGAGCTCCAAGTTACTCTTCTTTTTCTCCTTTTCACCAGTCTTTTTAACTGTCTATAAAAAAATTCAGCAATAGTTTAGAGCACACAGGTAAATCCACTCGACAAACACAAAGATAAGCACAAAATAAATAATAAAAAACACTTACATGCCGCTTATCTATTGGTAAAAACTGTGGGGGGGTTTCCAAAGGCAAAAAGCTTTTGGCTTCAAAGCGAGACTTGGGTTTGTACAGCTTCCCTTTCTTCTCATCAGAAGCAGACTCCTCTGCAGGCAAGGAAAATATTCAAAGATGAAGAACACTGTTCCATTCCATTTTGACATGCCATTGTTATCAAATCCAGCCAGTGTTTAACATATGATGTGCATGCTGCTCGTTTACCCTTTGCTGCATTGGCAAAACCTCCTCTGACAAAAGCTTTGACTTTGCCCTCCCCTCCCTCAAAGGCGGCCAAGAATTCTTCATAGATCTCTGCAGCAGCTCGTTCGTCCTCCTATTGGGAAAATGGGACAGAAACTGTAATTATATAGTAAATAAATCACCTGGCTCGTATGACATGGTCACTCCTCACCTTGCATCCAGACATAAACTTGCAGTTTAAGCCTTCACTTGGAAGATCCGATTTTAAATCCAGCACAGGAGTATTACAAAACTTTGCAGTCTGCATTTGTCATGCAGGTTTGCTGCATCAAAACTATTCAAAATGTAATGTAAATTGCACCAAAATGTCTTACCTTCTTTTTTATTTCATCCTGTTCCTTTTTGCTGAGGGTTCTCTTTGCTACAGCCATTTTGCCAATGGTGAAGGACTTCAGTTTGCTCTCCAGAAGTGCCTGAATCACATGTTAAAACCATATTGACTTAAAGCAGCACTGTATCCTCCGTATGCACGTTCTTATGAGGACAACATAATGATAAGCTTATGACTTGTATTAGACTACTGCTTCCATAATGCACGGGCCCATGGGTGCAATTAAAGATTACACGAGTACAAAAAGCTCAGAACATTGCAGGTTCTCCCAATGATCTGTCAATAGTTAACTAAAAATCTAGCTAAGTGAGTTCGGCGCATGACACAAAACATAATTTCTGATCGCGGTAATCTATTGGGCTAAAACAAAAGTACAAAAACGAATGAGCACGATCACGAAAGATTCTCTCGGGATCGTGGTTTGTGTTCACCCAACCTATACAAGCAACTCCACCGCCATGATTTGGAGAAGTGGGTGAGTTAACGGCAACCCTAAAATTGTTGCCGATTTGTTTGTAAATGGCCAGCGACAATATGTCCAAGATATTTTTACGTTTTTAAAAACGTAAAAATAAATTAGTCGCATATCGCTTTCGCAAAACGAACCTCAGGCAGTCAAACGAAACAGCATTTTGCAGCTAGTTTTGCTATATTTGACTAAAATGAAAACAAACCATTTAAGATATATAACACGGACAAATTAAACACTCCACTACACTCCAAAACATTTGTATTCTGAAGGTGCATTGCGAAACGTCGCATCCAATGGGTTTGGTAATGCAAAGCAAGAAACTTACGCTAACGTACCGCCAAGTACCCTTTCATTTTCACAAGCAAACCTTGATACCGCTAGCTAATATAAGCGAATCAAAGTCACACGATTAACACGAATAGTTAGCCAGGATACCAGGTAGAATGCGTGATCAAAATGTATTCACATGATTAAAATGCATTACTTGTTTCAATCTACGTAGCCAGCTGTGGCGCCAATCCAGCCATCCCAGTAATTGTCGCTAAGATTTAACCTAGCATATCAATTAAGCAGACCATGTTGGCCAGAATACGAGCTGGCAAACACAAGTAATTTTATTTAGAGCGAAATGAGTATCTACATGGCTTTAGCTGCCAAGATGGCCATATCTGCCGTTTGTATCCCAGGAAGCTAGTGTTCACGAGCTTGCTAAAATGATCGGTCCTTGCAATTGTGGCTTAGTAGTACCTTACGGTGGTCATAGCTAGTATACATCGTGTACCATTTTATGAACGAATCAGTTCAGAAAATATAGTAATAGTCTGCATAATAAATAACTAGCTATGAAATCCTAACCCCGGCCTATATCACAATGATAGCTAGCAAACTAGCCAAATAGCCAGCTACTGCTAGCCAGTCGGAGTGTTAGCATGTCTCTACACGGCTACACAATGCTCTACTTTTCCCGGTAGCTCGCGCGTGATCATACGCAGACTAAATACACAAAAACCAATATCGAGATTGATTATAGTAATATTTATATACTGTTTATAATACTTGGTTTCGCGTCCTTCAACTGTAATTATAGTGTTTAAATTGTATATTCATTCACCTTTGCGCTGGCTTTCTGTGCCCCACCAGGTGTTTTGTCCGCCATCTTGCCTCTGGGTTCAGTGATGTAATCGATTGCCGATTTCTGGATTCCCCACAAAGCAGCCGGCAAGTAGAACGGATATGGCAAGCCGTTGAAGGCAAAATAAAACGCCCTTGGTGGCATTTTGAAACTCGATTAACGACCGTTACGTTTCATATGAAAAGCAGATTGAACACATGCATTATGTAGGCCTGAATGAAATATACACATTTTAATAAATATTTTTCAAGACTTATGCACCAAAACAACCATTGTTTCAGAAACTGCTGCACATAATACAATTTATGATAACAAAAATGGACCGATGAGGTTTTCTTTGCTTGCTAAATCACCTTGGATTTCTACATTAAATTCAATGGGCAGTAAACTCTTCTGGTGTTTCCTGCAACAGAGACAGAACTGATGGTATGAATGGTTAAATTGTACACAGATCATTCTGATTGGGTGTGGTGGATAGATAGGATGAAGCTATAGCCTTTAGTTTCTGGTAGGCAGATACAAATATGTTGAATTGCATGTAGGCTAACCTATACAGCAAAAACCAGTGAGGAAAGATGAGGTGTTATCAGTCTTTTACATACACTCCATCAGTTCACTCATCACATGGGAAATGGAAGATGAAAATGTGCTATTCATGTGCAAATTTCAATTCACTTCATATTTGAATACAGTTTTCATGATGCAATATTCATACAAATTCCAAACTTTCTTGCATAAATCATTATTTACACAGAACTAGGGTGCATGGGGGTATATTCTTTATAAAAAATGATTCACTGTAAAGAGATCAAAGAGAAGTTCAGTCTTGCTTTCAGTCAGGATTAATCCTAAAAGCAATTAGATCATATTTTATGTAAGGCTTTTAAAGCTTATTTGTGGAAAGAAAACTATTGAGATATTAATAAATAAGCTTTTGTAATGTCAGAACAGAATCTTTGCCCTGTGAATTTATTATGTCCAAGAGAATGCCTGCTAAATAGGTTGTTGTCATAACTCCACTCCACTGCAGTAAAAAAAATAAAATAAAATAATTAATTAAAAAATCACATTTGGGTGCAGTGATGCAGACACATATTTTGAAGTATTGTCTCCTCAAGCAAACACTCAAAATGTCCTTGAGCTCAATATAATCCCAACGCCTTTGGATATTGTGAAAATGTGATGTAGCAGTTAGTGAAGTAGATGTAGTCAGTTAAATGCATGCTCATATACAATATGATTTATGTCAGTAAATATCCTACTTTTCATATTTAGGGTAAAATTTTAAATGTAAAACAATTTAAGGGTGTTTGCTAAGCAAACAAAAAAATAATTGCTATGACAAAATCTTTTCTATGAGAATAGCATAGATTTTACCACTAGATGTCACTACCACTTTAAAAAATGTCTTAATATCATGTTGATCTACCTTATACGTATGTAGGCCTATGTATGCATGTATATGTGCCAGAGATCTATCAAAAGGTCTAGAATTGATTCTGGATGTGGTGTTTACAATTGGTGTCATTTGCTTTTGTCTCATAGCATAATATCTAATAAATCAACCAGAGACACAGCCAAAATATTGGCTATGTCAAAATCAATTGTTTGGTACAAGAATGGTGAGCTCAGCAGTAGTACAGGGAAAGACCACTGTTGTGGATGACCAAAGAATGAGGAAAAAAACCCTTTCAACTATTAAACAGATCAAGAACTCTCTCTAGGATGCAGGCATAGATGTCTCAAAGACTGAAATAAAGAAGACAGCATCAGCATAACCAGAGGGTTCACTGCAAGATGCAAACCTCCAGAACAGAACTGCCTGGCTACATTTTGCTGAAAAACTGTTGAAGTCTGGAACAAATTCTTGTGGATAGATGTGATGAGTATTCACCAGTACCAGAGTGAAGGAAAGACAAAAGTGTGGAGAAAGAAAGGAACTGTTCAAGATCCAAATCACCCCACCCCTCACCCCTTATCTGTGAAACATGGTGAAGGTAGTGTTTTGTTTTGGGCATGTATGGTTGCCACTGAAACTGGGTCACTTGTCTTCATTGATGGCATGGCAGCAGGATAAATTCTGAAGTGATCAGAAACATCTAATCTGCTCAAATCAAATGCCTCAGCACTCATTGGACAGTCTTTCAATTTGCAGCTGGACAACGACCGCCAAACTGCTGCTAAAGGAACCAATAAGTTTTTCAGGGTTAAAAAGTGGAATATTCTTGATTGGTCAAGTCAATCACCTGACCTCAATCCAACTGAAAATGCATTTCACGTGCTGCTACACTGAAGACGAAAAGCACAGAAAATAAACAGGACCTGAAAGTGGCTGCAATACAAGCCTAGCAGGCCAGGAAATATACCAAGTGTCTGGTGATGTTTGTATGTTGCAGACTTCAGGTAGCAATTAAATGCAACGATTTCCAGCCTATTACTAGATATGACGACTTTATTTAAGATGATATTTATTCGTCAAATAAAAGATGACAGTCGACAATTAAAGCTCATATCCATCGATTCATTTCAAATTCAATGTGCTGGGTTACAAAGCCAAAACACTATGCCACTGTCAAAATACGAACTTCACTATATAAATAACTTTGTAAATATATTGTGTTTTACGTGTGGGGCCACTCACATAATGATGGTACATTTTCATTAACTTTTCATACATTTAGGCTAAGATTTGGGGTTTAATTCTAAAGTAAATGTAGTATGGCTTAAAATGTGACTTTTCGTTGTATTCTCTTGCAAATGCGTTTCATTTAGGCAAAGATCGCGACTGAAAAAAAAAGTTTGTTAGTGAGTGAAAACATCTTGAAGCGTGCTTGAAGAATAGCGTGCGTTTCGATTTAATAAAATACATATCAACAATCGTGATCCTCATCACTGCTTTCAACGATAAATACACTGTAATAGTCCTCCTGACCGAGGAATACTGATGTGCAAATTACAATCTGTTAAACATCCACACAATTAGTTTCATTTTGTATTTTATAGTAAACGCAGTGTTAACCCTCTATGGTACGCATTATGATGCCAGTTTATAAAAAAATGTTTGCACTGTTTTCTTGTCATAAAATAGATCAAGTAAACATAATTTAAAGAAATTTTCAAGAAATAATTTTTTTGGGGTACACTTTGGGGTGCGTTACCTTAAAGCAACACCGTACCATAATGGTAAGGAATGAAAAAAGAGAGTTACTGTTTAAAATTTGAATAAAATTTATTACTATACTAATGGAAAATATTCAATCTCCTCACCAAAAAAACATTATGATGACTGTTATGCTTTTGTACAGTATTTAAATCTAAATACACAATACCAAAAAATGTCATGGTAGGAATTCATAATGGTATGGTGTTACTTCAAGGCAACATTTGCATTTTAACAATTTTCCATTACTTAATTATCAAATAAAGTACATTAAACAAATAAAAATGAAACTTTACTATCCTATTATTGTGAATCCAATTTTTTCCAGATTGTAAAATGACAGAAAAAGACATTTTCAGACCAATTTTGTGGAGAGAGATGATGGAGCTGAGCCATGTGACGAAGGCCGCAAAAAAGGGATTCAACTTGGCCTCTAGAGAGTTATGTGACAAATTAAAACACTGCTATTAGTTTCCTTGGGGCCCTCCCTTTTTAAAAAAGTATTGCATCATAAATAAGGATGTATTGTGTGAGTGTAGAAGTCCAAAAATGGGTATGTTACCTAGAGGCAACGCGGTACCATAGAGGGTTAAATTCGGAATTACTATCAACATCGATGGATGATGTATCTAGTGAGACATAATGGACATTTAATAGGCGTAATGACCGCACGCGCTTGGACACACACGCACAAATACACACACTTATAACAATCTTGACAGAAACCGTAATGTTTTATACGAATGTTGCTACTGGAGTGCTTAAATCCAAGTATGTCAGGTGTTCATCCAAAGAAGCTACGCGAGAGACCCCCGCCCCGCCCCCGTCACGTCCAATCTCTTTGATCCCAAATTTTGGAGAGGCAGCTGCCGGCTGCTCCCTCCTCCCCTCAGAACAAACGCTATATTCATCTGCTCCAGCTTGCAACCAAGTTAACTCCCTCAAGGAATCTTACTTTTTCTCCGCACTCGAGCGACAGTATTACCTTCGAAATTCTTTTGACGTTAAAAAAGTAGCCTCTCCACTGAAAATGAGGAGTATCGTTTGTTGTACCTTGAGTCTGCTTTTTTTAACTGAAGTCCACGCACAAACTCAGCGAAGGTACAGTTGGTTTTCAAATCTATTTCCATGTTTTTATATATCTATTTTTAATGTTGATGACATTTTCTTTGATCTGTCGAAGCTTCGGCCTATGATGTAAACAATATAAATGTACCAGTGCCTGGATTAACGAAGAGGTATTTGCTTTCTAGGAGTTTTGGCAGAACGTACTGCACCAGCACGTGAAGTGGCTGAAACCGACGCGTATTTGCGCATCCAAATTACAGTATCAATCTACAATATTTGGAGTAACTTAAAAATAAACAATGTACTGACAGATGTGTTGATGTACAGTGCCACTTGCGCATTATAGAATAATGTGTTGTGATTTGGAGTATTTCCCTGGACCTTACATGCACATGAGTCGAGTGTCTTCCTGACTATACCTCAATATTGGTTTTCAGACCCGTATTTACATGTGGCGGAAATATAACTGGGGACTCTGGGGTCATCGGTAGCCAGGGATATCCCGGGGTTTACCCTCCAAATACAAAATGTGTTTGGACAATTACGGTACGTTGCTGTTTTATCTTTATTTAGACCATAGTCAGTTTACAGTAATACAGCGTGAGATTTAAAAGGAAACTGTTGCAACACTATGCGTACCAAAATTAGAATGCCTGAAAAAAGCCATATACATTTATCTGCTAACCCATACACTGTAATCTGAGTATTTAGTATTTTAACATTTACTTGTCCCTTCATGATTTTTTTCTTGCTTGATGTTTAGAATAGACATACATAGGCTACTGCTTGCTTTATTGGATGATGTTGCAACCACTACAGTGTTAACACACTAAACGCAGCAGTTATGTTAATATCTGCACATTTTTATGGGATTAGCTCTTGTTTAACATAAGGACTGAGAGGGAATTCAGTAATTTAAATATAGCTACCTGTGATTGTAGAGCGTAATTACATATGATATCACGAGTCAGTAATGGATCTTAATGTAATTGCATTTTGATAACACAGTTGACTGACAGTTTCTTAGAGGTTTTAAGATGCTGTTTACAAGCTGTAGATTTAAGTGTTCCCTCAGGGTCTTGATCTGTCATACCAATCGGATGACAGGCTGTCAGTTCAGTTCTATGTTAGTGTGTCAGTGATGCATCATGAATACTTATATACTGAGAGCAGTATTCACATCTTGACCAGGATCCACATCACTTGTAGGGATTCTGTTACTAAACAGTACCTTCTCTATGCAGCATTAAATAGCACATGCTGCATTACGCTGTGTAAAATGTTCTGGGAATGTGCTGTTTATTCCCCTGATGGGCAGACTGTGCTCCCTCTAATTGTTCTGCTCTCTCTACTGACTGCCCACAGGTCCCCGAAGGGAAGGTGGTTGTCCTCTCCTTCCGCTCCATCGACTTGGAGAATGACAACCTGTGCCGATACGACTACGTGGACGTGTATAACGGGCACGCCAACAGGCAGCGGCTGGGCCGCTTCTGCGGCACCTTCCGGCCGGGTGCCCTCGTCTCCACTGGCAACAAGATGCTGGTGCAGATGATGTCCGATGCCAACACTGCCGGAAGCGGCTTCCTGGCGGTTTACTCCGCCGCCCACCCGCACGAGCGAGGTGAGCACCGATGCGGTAGGGCGGTGGGCGCGCTCCTGGCCCTCTACCTGGATTCCGAGGCACAGGGGTGGCGCATGGACTGTAGTCTCAAGTCTTGCACCCCAGCTTTGCCCTCTTTTTCTCAAATGGCATAGAATAGCAGGAACATTTTTTTGGTTATTCAACATGCTAACTAAGGCGTGTCTGAAAGGACAAGGGGGGTACTGCGAAAAAATGGCCTGGACTTGCAGGATCCCAAATGATGACAGGCAGAATTTATGTCCCAGGATATACTCGCTGCACAGTAAATCGTCAATGCGCGCTTTATGGCACTTCGTCGAGTGAAAAGGAGAAAGTGCTTTTGCTGTCGCTCATTAAAAATGATTTTAGGGTCTGTTGCCGGACTGTTGCTCATAGCTTGTCCGAGGCAGGGGAGGGGTGAAAGAGATTGCCGCTAGCATTTCACAATATGACATGGAATTTCTCTCAAGCATTTCCTGGAGTGACAGCTTGGGGCCAGTCTGTTTCTCATTCACGGGGGAATGTCTCCTCTGCTACAAATTTTCTGGAATTTTGATGAGAGTGTAATACTGTTTATTCGCAGTGATGTCACTGGTGTCAGTGGTGATCGTACATGTTTTATGCAATTGCTGTGCCTGGGTCTGTGTCTGCATCTCCTATTAGGGCTGTGCAGATATGTTCTTTTAATTCAGGCTGCATTTGGTGTGCTCTGTGAAAATATCACTTATGTGTACTGTGTGTCTTCAGATGACTGATTGATTTAGGAGAAGCAGTCGTGGGTTTAGCCTTACAACGAGCTAATTATTGCCATTATGGGCCTGTTCTCACCATGAGACTTAATGACACCGGCAACATGCACTCCCTCTTTTAAATACACGTTGCAGGGGATTACACCATACCTAAAGACGGAGGCCTGATAGCGCTATTCAGTATCATAGGAGCTTGCATGAAAGCACAAATACAAAGAAATCAGCATTTAACCAGAGAGCCATGATTACCCTCTAATTTGATGTGAAGTGAAGACTGAGGCCGTGCCCATCAACCCATCAGCTGTCAGAAGATCTGTGCTTTCAGTTGTCTTTGAAACAGTCTCCAGTGGTCGATGTTGTTTGTCCGTGTGGTTTTGCACAACAGGGGATCAGTACTGCGGAGGTCGCTTAGACAAGCCGTCCGGATCCTTCAAGACGCCAAATTGGCCAGAGAAGGATTACCCAGCAGGGGTCACGTGCTCCTGGCATATTGTGGCTCCTCGAAATCAGGTGAGATGTTTGCTAGCACATGGTCAGGTATCTAAGTGGAGCATATGTTGAAAATACATTAATTTCCTTGCTAACCTACTAGTACAATGTCATTTGATATTCAGCTTTGAAATGTAATTGTGTTGATCACGTTAACAGCCTGCCGAGCTTGGTAGTTCTTCTATTCCTAAATTGGTTAATTGTAAAATGTGCACCCATTTGCTTCAGACATACTGTTCCTTTTCTCGTAGTCATAAAACTTCTCTGTGCCTTTGGTTCTTATTAATATGGCATTTCTCTCCCTTCCAATGACTTTCCCACCCTCCCAGATTATCGAGGTGAAGTTTGAGAAATTTGACGTGGAGCGAGATAACTACTGCCGCTATGATTATGTGGCCTTTTTCAATGGGGGAGAAATAAACGACGCTAAACGAATTGGGAAATACTGTGGGGACAGTCCTCCAGAGTAAGTTGCTGACGAACAGTCGTGTTGCTGCTGTGACCAAATTCCTTTGGGCAATAAAACTGTGGTTTGACTAGTGGCAGATCTGCCTCTGTAGTTGTGCTCTAAACACAGAGGACATGGATCACATTAGTGTTCTGCACTGAATGTCTTGCAAATCTCTTCACAAGCTAAGCTCAACATCCCGGTTTATTGTTTGAAAAGCTTCCTTGGGGAGATGTGTGGCACGGTCCATCGGGTGGCGACTCTTGTCCGTGTGATTTCTCGTACACGAGTGGGGGGCTTCAATCCCCCTTCTCTGCTGTGGTCCCTTCTCTGTCTGTTAGCCATTCTGTCCAACTACATATTTTAAAATTTCGAACAAATTACTGATCAATGATATAAACTGGCCAGAACCTCCGCAGCCGAATACTGTATTTAACAGCCTTATTGTGCGCATTAAAAGCATATATGTTTTGTTTGCTGTTGCACTCTGTACATTGTCACCCTTCTTATCTTATTAGTCCAATCTTCTCTGCTGGGAACCAGCTCCTAATTCAGTTCCTGTCAGACCTGAGTCTGACTGCGGATGGCTTCATCGGCCACTACAAATTCAGGCCCAAGAAATTCCCCACTACAACCGTGCCCCCAACCACCACCACCCCGATGCCCACAACCAGAGCCGCAAGTAGGAGAAGTTTTTCTTCCTTCCCTGGTTCTGCTCGCGTTCTCTTTCTCTATTGCCTGTTTGTACTTCTCAGTCAGTCTCATCCTTGCCCTCTTGATTAAAAGAGGGCAAGAATGGCTTCCTGAACTATGCATACTCTTACTTAAGTCCTAGATTTGAGAGGCGCAGATCCCCCCCCCCCCCCCCGGTGATTAAGATTACATTTGCTGTGCACTATATGTGGAATGCCCATTTGATCATAAAACAAAGCAGAAGATTAAATGCTGGCTTTTTTCTCCCCGGCTCATGCTGTCCTTGGACTCTGATGCTGATGTCAACGCACTGACGGGGTCTAGCAAAGAGAGGGCAGTCTTCTCATATTGGTGGCTTTGTGGCATTGTGTTACGCTTAGAGAGGGGTGGCTGTATTAATGTGCTGTGCGTCTATCTGCCTGTCCGCTGACCTTGGGCAGATAGATGGGGCCCTATCTGCGTCAGCTTCTCTGTATTGTTTTCCCTTTGTGTAAACCGAAACCTGCAGTATTAAAAACAAACTGGGGCAATCGCTTTGGCTAGTTATCAATGAGCTCACTACCACACTGTCTGCTGCTTCACTTCTCTCTCTCTCTTTATTCTTTCTCGCAGTTAGAATAACATGTGAATTCGGGCTTTATTTTTCTGTTGCCTTTTTTTTCTGTTAGCTGTTCTGCATGGTCCTTATGAGTACAAGTAGTTGACATAACATTTAAAACAGATGTTAGCTGGATTACTCTAGAAATGACGCATGCAGAATACACTGTGAGTTTAACACGACTACTGCCCACCCACATGCTGGGCTGTCCTCTGAGGTTTACCTTGAGAATATCCAATGGAGAGAGTTAGCAGGAAGGGTAAAAGCAATGGCCACATATAGTGAAGGTGTACCTCTGTGTGTCTCGCCAGCGTTGAAGTATTCGGCTGCTCTGTGCCAGCAGAAATGCAAGAGGAGTGGAACCCTTGAGAGCAATTACTGTTCCAGCAACTTCGGTGAGGAACCCCTGCATTTCCGCACGGACATAAAACGCGGGCCTGAGTGTGAGAGAAATGGCCGAGACCTGCCCCCGCGTCGCTCCAAAAACGGTCCTCGCTCTCAAACAAGAGCTGGTTTTCACGGTTCCCGCGCCACACTATCTTTGGCCTTCTGTTTTGTTTCAGTGCTTCTCAAAAGCTTCCTTGAGAATTTTCAGAAGGAACAGTGAATTTGTGTATCGGACACAGTTACCTTAGTGTAAACCAGCGGGGCTAAACTGTAGGTAAACTGTTGGTAAATGAAAGTGTTGATTCAGTCCTGTAGCTTGGCAGGCTTCTGGTCTGGGAACAACTTTATGTGCTTGTGTCCAGGAGATCTTGAAATGAAGGAGATATTTAATTGCGATTTCTCAGCAGGTTTACTCGGACTTGAATATTGAAAATATTTATTATAAGGAAGTATGGGTCACAGTAAATGCTCGTTCTTAATTATAATGTAATATAAATTAATGGCTCTCAAAATTTGACACATATCTTTACTATAAAATATACAAATGTATGTGCACACATACTCACTTATATATGTTATTTTATTGTTAAATTATTACTGTGCTTTTTATTCCTAAATGTTTTAGTAAATCAGTAATGAAATGAATGAATTTCATTTCAGATTGACCCAGATACCGAAGGCCGCGTGCTTCTTTCGCAGTTAAATTCCTTGAGTGTTGCTTTAGTAAAATAGTAGTGGGTCGGTATCATTAAGGGCTGCTAGCAGCACTTGCTGATGCCACCATCATGCTTAATCTCTGTATGTTACGCCCCCAGTGATAACGGGCACGGTCATCACCGCGGTGGCGCGGGGAGGCAGCATGTACGCCACCATCTCCATCATCAATGTCTACAAGGAGGGGAACCTCGCCATCCAGCAAGCAGGGAAGACCATGAGCACCAAGATCGTCATCCTCTGCAAGAAGTGTCCTTTCATCCGACGAGGTGAGTCTGGGAGGAGCTGGAGGCGTTGCCCCCAAGTTACTCTCCGCCCAGCTGTCCTGTCTCTTCTTAGCAGGGTTACGTCCTTCTCTTGAGGTTTGACTTGGTTTTGGGCTCTTATTAGTGAGGTCAACTAGCTTGACAGCTTAGTTTTGAGACACCATTCTTGAGGAACTTATCATGCTTGAGAAACAAGTATCATAACAACATAAATAAACAAGTAATTTCAGGTGTTTAATCTGTTGTATGGCGAAAAGGCAGGGTAAAGCATTCTCATTTTAATAACTTCTTTTTGACAGAACCCTACAGAACCCTGTAATTTTAAGTTCACGGAGTGTAAAGAGTAGGGCGATCTTTTCTCTATGTATATATGTACACCTTATTTGTATATGTACATGTGTTATATTGTATATAATCATTGCATTCGTTCTTTTTTTAAATGCTAAGTGATTTAGCCTTTTATGGATGTATAGTATTACTTAGTCTGATTAAAAAAAACTCTTGTATCAGACTGACTGCCTGACATTTTTTAAATGAAGCCGTTTCAGGGATGGGCAACCTTTTTCAAAGCCTATGGAATGTCAATGCTGGTTCCGGTCCTAAATTTACCTCTAATTAGTACACAGTACTAGTCCTTTTTCTAATTAACCTGAAAGTGTACTGAGCAGTTGCACAATGCTGTGTGTCATTACTGAATAACAGTGCCAGCTTCATATAAAGAGTGGTACAAATTTATATTTAGAAAATATTGGTTGCATAACTTGTTTTACTTCCTTATGATGGGATGTACTTCAGTTGACTGATTCTCTCAGTATTATGCAGGTGCAATGACACTTAAGGGCTTAAGACCCTCAGGTAAATGGCTAAAAGTGACTAGTCAAATGAAGCCAAACCTTTCTTCATGTTTGAAGGGTAGTGTGGTTAAAGAAACAATAAAATAGTCCAATTTATTTAAAACTCAAATCGAGTACATCTAGTCTGGATTTGACTGTGTTAGAGGGTAATTAACACTGAGTAGTTGCCTTTGAAGTTAACACTTTTCAGGCAAATACGAGAGCGTGTTTGGAAGAGTCTGAATGAAAGCTACCACCGTTGGGGCGTCTCTTTAAACAGCTGTGCCCCAAATGCACTTTCAATGCATAGGAAAAAACAGCACTGCTTGCCAGCACAACCCCTCAGGCTGGTATGCAAAGAGAAGGGGTTCTTTCTTTATTGCTGATTCTGGAGCTTTCCTTTTTTCAAAAAGGCAAGACCTCTGATTGAAGAAATTATTGTAAGTCACTCGATGTGAGAAAACTCCACTGGATCTGAGGTTGATTGCGTTGTGCTGCATATAATGCCTTTGGAAATATTAAGCATGAGCAGTTCACAGTAAATAGGGTAAAAAATTATAGCAAGTTTGTATTGATGTTGAGATGCTGATCTCCGGTCCTCCTGAATGTCCCACGAATGACTCCGCCATTCCGCTGTTGCATTCAGGCTCTTTCTGTGCCACCTCCACAGGTCTGAATTACATCATCATGGGACAGGCGGATGAGGAGGGGCGCGGGAAGATTGCCCCGCACCACTTTGTGATGGCCTTCAAAGCCAAAAACCAGAAAAGCCTCAACGTGCTGAAGAGCAAGCGCTGCTGAGCTCGCTCTACAATCCTCCCAGGCCCTCCTCCATAAGCTACCGCCCAGCACATCTCAGTGCTGCCCACAGTCTTCCTCAGGCATGGTGCTTTGAGCAAGGGCAGGTCCAGGGTCAGATACTGTATGGCCCTGACACAAATTGCACAGTACAACCTTGTCTGACCTTTTTGGCTGTCTGACCTTTTCTCTTTTCAGGAACAAACTCTGGGGGGGGCTCTGTCAGACAATCCTTACTGTTCACCTGTTACTGTGGGCAGAGTTCAAACGTTTCAAACATGGGCAGTTTGTCAGAAGGGATATGCTTAAGAAATGCATCAGTGCCATCTCCTCTTCACTGCAGTCACAGCTTTTCATCTTACAAACTACTTTTTGTCACAATTTCCTGGCAATGTTGAATGAACAAAATGTAGGGGAGTATTGTTTGTGGTGATGTAATGTGCAATAAGTTGACGTATTGTTTCCTGGCATAACAATTAGTTAAATCCCCTTTGAAATTGTTTTTATTGTGTTTGGAAGTAAAGCACTCCTTATCTTTTACGTTCCTTTTAGCATCAACATTTTGATGTTTGTAATGTAATTTGCTTTAAGAAACACATAGCCATTATTTTCCTATGAAACCTCAGTGATAAATGTTAATTTAAATTAAAAGATTTTTGGACAGTTGAAATAAAACTTATCACAAGTTTATTTTGTCTATGGAAATCTGGTAGATCCGTTCTTGACAAAAGTCATATGAGCATAATGCAGGCACAGGAATGTGGATGTGAATATCTCAAATAATACTTTAGTTAGAATAGTTTAGTGAATGCAATAGAGGCTGTGTTTAATCAATTGCTGGGTTCCTGATGGCTGAACACTCAGCTGCAAAACAGCTTTATCAGGCAACTTTCTTTTAACTGGCCACTATCAAAGCAGCATGCTTCAGATATGTTAATGAAGTGCAGTCCTACATGACCACTAGCAGTATCACTCCACTTGTGTTTGAATGTAAAGCAGTCACGTGGAGAGAGAGAAAGCCTTTTGCATGCTTTTTGTGGTTTGTCGTTTTGTACTGCACTGGTAATTGCAGTGGGAAGGCTCTTTGTTCTGACAGACTTCAGTGTAAAAAAAATAATAACTGTTGGCCAGTTGTCATATTCATAAATCTTTATGAGTCGTTTTTATTTGTTGTTTTAGAAAACAAGTAAAATGAAAACATATCATACAAGGCTGACATTTTGATACTGTAATAGAGAATATTTGTTCCAGTGGAGTTCCAGGTCGTTCTGTCCTTCTGAGCACCAGGAGCAGGAGCAGTGGAAATTTCCATGCATGCTAAGTCAATTTTAGCCACGGGGGGGAAAGATGGCGAGAGGGGGGACCTAACTCCTGGGATAAAACATGGCGTACTTGGAAGTACGGAAACCCAGCAAGTCCCTCATCTCATTGCGGAATTTGGAGAGGTCCTGACGGAGATCGTTGAGGTTCTCCACAGTGGCCTGGTCTGTGCTCTGCATCTTCTGGCGGGTGGAGGTTAGGTACCGATGGACCAGGCAACACATGATTTTCTGATAGTTCTCATCACGCTTCTGTTTCAGGTTCCTCCATTCCTGGATGCAAACAGACATGCTCAGTCAACATTTGCAAGAGTTGACTTAAAGTCAATCATAATAATTAAAAAAATAATTGAAACTGTGATAGACCGAGAGGGAATGTCCATTCCCAGTCCATTTTGTAAAGAGGAACAAACTGCTTGCTCATTGAAATGCACACTACTTCTTGGCCCGTATACATCTCAGAGTAACATTCACTAGATGTGTTGCCAAGGCTTGTTCAGACTAAGAAGGAGTTTGGTACGTACATGTGTTGAACATCCAGATTGACAACTCTGTGTCTGCAGACAAACCAGAGTTTTCAGCAAGGGGATGGGAGGATTTAAGGGGCATAATTACACCCTCCCCTCACCCCCAACAGAGACTCACTCACCCTCAGACTGTTCTGTCTCTTGACCTTGCCAGTGGAGGTGTGTGAGCAGATCCACTTGCTCAGGCTGGTCACCAGGTAGCAGACGGTCTTGGGGGAAGGGAGAATGTTGAAGGGAGGCGGCAGGGTGCACTTGTCATCAAAATAGCTAAGCCAAAGCTTAGCCCTGGCAAACTTCCACTCCTTGTCCTCATGGTTCTGAATTATGAAAGAGTGTTCAGAAAGCTCTGTTAAATTACAGCGAAGCTTGTGGACTGTGACTTGGTTCAACGGCTTTTGTACAGTTAGTGTAGATTCAAAAGTATCAAATGCTTCCATAAAGTATAAAATTCATTGTCTTTGTAAAGAGTTTCATTAAACTTCAATTACAGAGATTGAACTGCAATTCTTTCGTCAAAACCTATTTAGTACACCCGCCAACTGCATCCTGCACAAGGTTCTGCCCCCAGTTAACATCACCATTTAAACTTCTGGAAGTTCTGCCTTCACAGCCAGCTCAAGGCCTGGCACATACTCTGCACCTGTGTGATCCTTGTGACCTCTGACCCTCATAAGCCCTGACTCCACCTCACATCTTGTTGACCTTTGTCCTTGACAAAAACAAAAAACTCTTATCTGCCATAGTGAATCGTAAATAAGCCCTCGCTACAGAGGTCTGTATCAACAAGGCATCGAGTGCAATTTTTTGGCTGCTCCTTCAGCACCCCCGCCACCTCCACTTAATATCAGGTATGACAATAAACATATGAAATACACTGGGAGCTGGTATATCATGCATTTGTATGCACAAATGAACCATAATTTGATATAACATAGCTATTTGCCACTTACAGCAATCTGTCGGAAGCTCTTGTGTAGCATCGCCACTAGAAGCTTGGTGAGGACGATGACTACTACAATGTTGTAGGTTCCCACGATGAGGGCACCCACAAAAGAGCGCACCTCCTCATTGTAGGAGATTCTGGTGACGAACAGGGTCACGTGGGCCAGCGAGAAGATGTACCAGAACAGGGCATAGCAGGTGCCCATGAACCTGGAGTAGGAAGAGAAAAATGGGGGGTGATGACATGTATCGGGGGTTTGCGGGATAGAGGTTGTAATAGCGGCGGGCGATACGTACGTTTGGAAGGCGTCATTGCTCTGTTGCTGGCAGAAAATGCCCTCGCAGTCTTTGCCCACACTCTTGGCAGGGTCCCTCTGGTCTTTTCCGTAGAGCTGAGTCAGCCCGATGGTAAAAGAGATGAGAACCAGCAGAAAGAGACCAAGGAACTTTCCAAACTCCTGTAGCATTTGACCCATTGATATCTGTAAACAAAACAAGCACAACCATCAACAGGATAGCCTCTCTCACCTGAGCTTTCTGACCCTGAAGGAGTCTTGGGAGGAAACATGAGAAACTCTAAATGACATCTTAAAAAGTTTTCACACAAGTCTGCGCTTATTTTTGTAATAATTTTCAGTTGTCTTCTTTTACCATAAATTATTGTAACATAAATTTAAGTAATATAATATTTCACTGATTTCATGCTTTCTGAAGTGTGTGCTGTACCATCTGAAAACGACACAGAGCTCAGGACTAATTCCGCTTTAACCACACTCCCAGGTAAATATTGATCAAGTTGAGGTTGGCGAGAGGACAGAGCAGCTGTTCTGGGTTCCCAGTACCTGTCACTAAAAATAACCCACAGAGCCCTCTATGGTGGCCTTTCTGGCTCTGGATGAGTCCCCTTACTGCCTGACCACAGCGTGAGGCACAGACCTGACTTTGTAGGACAGTGAATACGACGATTGATCATCCACTTTCCTGTGGAAAATCAACACTGGCAATGAAACCCTAACCAGCTGGACAACTGTAAGTGTTTCTTTACATGAAACTATGAAGAGAATGGTTGGGGAGAAATCAGAATGTGTGTGCTTGACCGATTTAGTTTTAGTTGGTGTTTCTGGGCTCACTGACAGCGTAACCCTCCCAGTCTACTGTACAAGCATTGCAGGAATGCAGGGGGTCAGTCTCCCCTCACCCTGACACTGCGGGGCACTGACACAGAAAGGAGTGGACCAGGTTGGACGTACCAACCCCAAAACCCTTGTGCACAAAAATCAACCCCTCGATACAAAATGTCCCATACCCCCCCTGTATTCTTGTCTGTACAGTTTGTGACTCATTTCACATACAGCCAATGAAATCACCGCCTGCCCCCCCCAAGTGAGGGTTAGCTGGAACAATCCCACAGCTGTTTATCATTCCTCCACCCACTCTATAGCCTGTCTGCGGCTGGACTGCTCAGTCAGAGGTGGGAGTACAGTGCACCAGTGGGTGCGTGTCAGCATGTGATGTCACTGATTGCCTTTCCATCCATGTGTGTCAGAGTTGCCCGGACAGAGGCTACGGGGAAAGCAGCAGCAAGGTGTTGGGAGAATTCAGCTGTGCTAGGTGGTATTTATAACCTGCAGTAACTGAAACATCTGTAGAACAACAGCAGGGAATTTATCATGGAAAAAAGAGTTGCTAGATTTGCAACTTGTACTGCTGTTTTATGTAACATTTTAGCCATGATGTAACACATAAATCATTTATTAAAGATGTTGTTTTGTACGCATAAGACAGAGAGTAGAATTAAGCAAAGAAACAAATAAAAATGGGTTCACAGCCTGCATAGTCAGGAGAATCAGATCTTACCACAGATTGTGATAGGACAGAAAGAGAGAAAATTATAGCCAGATCATAGTGGTGGCTCAATAAGAAACAATAAAAGGAAGAATAGGCTAATAAAAAGCAATTTTCTGCTTGGACAAAAAGGGTTTAGAAGAGGTTTTGTTTCTGATCAGGTTACTGGAATGCTGTGGGTGCTAGAACTGGTGACTGTGATTCTAATCTGATCGTGGTGGTAAGTGCCTTGTATGCAGGCCATTGCTTTTTGTGACCATTACATTTCGAAAGGTCATCCCAGTTGCAAAAATAGCCTTCGGTCATCCATTTGGGTGAGTAAAGCAAAGAGAATTTTCAATTTATTGCATTGCACGAGCAACCATGTTTGCATTAGCGGCATATATTTTAAGGCGAACAATAACTACCTCCAAACCAACACAACAGTTGGAATGTTCCACTGACTGGTAATTGGTATCAACGAGAAGCATGACCTGACATGATGATCCTGGCAATGATAGTGAGGATGATGAGGGAACCTTACCTGTAAGGGCCCCAGGATTGAGCTGGTGGTGTACATGAAGAAGAGACGCAGGTAACTCAGAACGTTGGCAAAGGCAAACAGCCCCTCTGCCACCAGGATGGGGTGGAACGCGTCCCAGTTCTTCCTCTCTGTGTCCTCCACGTTTTTGAACTGAGAACAAAATGCTGAATGTGAGTGGGTTGTATATGGCCTTGAATGCTGCTTGAATAGGTTCACCTCAATAGCCATAATCTCAAATATATCATGCTAAGTTCCAACATCCTACACTACAGATGTTGCCCCCCCCAATACAAAAGACACAACTTCTGCAGTTTTCTAGATCCTGAACTTACTGTGCACTTTGTACAGCATACAATATGAGTGGGTAGCAATCATGCAGATAGACAAGCATTAACTAGTTGATCCAGTGTGAGCAGTCTTTAAGCCCCTGGTGTGAACCTGACCACCCCCTGCACACGGTCACCTTGCTATGCGCCACCACTTTGAGTGCAAACGTGGCCAGGTAGAGGGAGTTCATGACGAAGCTCAGCTGGTTGCGTGACTCCTCCAGGAAGTCCTCCAGCCCCTCGTACCAGAGCCGCTTCACGTCCGACCACACCATTCCTAGGGAAGAAATCCGCAGTTAGCCCACGTGCACCAGCACTGCTGGTCAGCCATCATCTTCATGTCTGGAATTTCACAATCGCTCCCTGATTCAATATCCAGGCACTAAGCATTCCCAGAGAGACTCCGGGGAACGTGGTCCAACGGCTATGCGGAAACGGGCCCTGCCCGAGTCTGTGTGACGCAAATTCCTGCCTGCGCATTTTTAAGATTTACACCACTAACCTCTCAGATCTGCTGAGATGTCATTTAACATTTATCCCTGTCATTACGACATTCATTGGTGTGATACAAGTTCCTATGCATACTGCAGGTTCCTATGTAGAAATCAATGCAGACAGCATTATGAGAACAGATGTGCACAATGCGGTGGTGTGTTCAATCTTTAAACCAACATGAATAAAAATGACATTAATTAATCAGTGGTCGGTAAATACATTTCACAACTGGGTAAGTTAGAGCTGCCCAGCGGTCCCGTGCATCGCTTTAAACTGCCAAAGGGAACAGCAAATCAAATCTTTACACAGACCGGTTGCACAAATAACTTTCTCCACCATTTGCAGAGCCCCAGGCTTGGGATTAACTTTAACGTTCTGGCTGAGGTCTGACTGGAAGGCAGCCAGTGCAGACAGAGATATATGCAGTCTTTAATCTGGTTTATAAGACTCTGCATGGCAGTGGAGTTCTGCTGGACATACAGTGCTTACAGAGTGCTTCTTCACCCCAACCTCCAACAGATTTCCTCCAGTCACACTTGTTTGTTTAGGGGATTTATTACACGTGCCATATTGTTTCGTAAAAGGAAATATAAACAAGCAATTATGTCATTGTGAAAGGCCCCCAGCTCCAGGGGTGAAATGCACTGTAGGGGAAAATCAGCACAATAAGAACAAAACAACACAAGTAACAGAGCAGACAGCACGGCCTCTCTGCCTGCAGGAACCAGGCTGGACGACAGAGTGCATAAATGTGATGGCTTCTTTCTTTCTCTCATGACATTCATCTGGAGCAGAATGGATTGATATTGATCTCAGTGTTCTTTTATGCCAATATGAATGCTGCTCGCCAAACATGGTCTGTCATTATTGCCCTCAAACCATTCCACTGCACATTCACAGAGCACAAACCACAGCCCAGAGAGAGAGAGAGAGAGAGAGATGTACTGTTAACTCTAGTCCTGCAATGTTTACAGAAGAGGGGAAGGCCAGGGAGGGATCTTTGGGCTTGAGGGACTGGAAATGAGAGATGAACCAAAAACCCTGCCACAGTTCCAGGAAGCCAACTGGGCGGCTGAGCTAGTGTGTCCCCGATTCCCTGACAGAGAAAACAGCCTCTGGAAATGCTCCAGCCTGGGGAATCCTGCAGCAGCGGGGAGGACGGCGCTCGGCACAAACCCACCGATAATCCAGAGGACGAGCAGGTAGTCGATCATCTCCAGGGGCGGGCCCATGGTGTTCTTCTTGCCCTCGTTGTACACCAGCGAGTAGAGGTTGAGCAGCAGAAGGAAGGTGAAGTAGGAGGCGCTGTGGATGATGAACTTGACGAAGGGTGTGTGGATGACCTGTCCCACACGGGAGCGGGGCACCAGCAGGTAGCAAACGGACAGGAGCGGCCATAGCATTGCCACGGTCAGCACCGTCAGGATCTTCAGGCATGTGTGCTTTCGCCTGTAGCTCGCCGTCTCGCCGAACCACACGGTGTTGAGGAACTGCTGGCAGTTGGACTGGGCTACAAACTGGGGACGGCGTCAGATGGGGGTGACAAGCATGAAGGTGGATTGCAAATACATTACATTACATTACATTACTGGAGTTTGGCAGATGCTCTTATCCATAGCGACTTACAATGAGAAGGTGAGTGCATAAATCAGGATTAATAGTAACGGGAACCCTAGAGGTGGGTGGTAAATACTCAGAAACCACAAATGAGAAAACCTAGCATCGACTTGTAAACTAGAAAATACAATAGGATTACGTAGCGCAACTTAGCAAAATAACAAGATTGCAGAGGAGGAAATAAATGGAGAGGGGGAGGGATAGGACAGAAAGTGAGAGAAAGTGAGCGAAAGAATTTACAACCCAGTCCAATTCATTCCAAGCAATAAAACCGATTTCTACAGATGACTACAAACATTCTCATCAAACATTTGTCATTTGGCTGTGCACAGCTGCGCCCTGTCCAACTAGCAAGTTCCATCTATAATAACATTACATGCTAATTGCGCTACATGACATGCTTTTTCCTGCCAATGATATTTTACACCCAGGCGGACATACTCAGTGATTTGGTAAGAAATCTGATTGAAGTGAAGAACAGCCACACCATCTGCCTCAGCGCAGACAAACAGACCCCATGAGCAGCTTGATGATATACTCCCCAAACATGCTGAGCTGAAAGAGCTGTCACAAATAATCAGCCCGCTATCTTGAATAAAAAGAGGATATAACTCAGGTGAGCTTTATTCCCCTGCTCTATTGAGTAATGCACACAGGAAAAAACAGCTTCCTGTTGAAGATTTAGTACTATCACAGTAATTCCATCGATGAAAAAGCAAATCCATGGATTGCATGTACAATACTAAATACTTCACTATGAAGGATTTACTTCATAGTAAAGGATTTGAATGCGTACTGCTTTATATAATATACAAAGCCATAATTACCTAATATATTGTAACATACAGGTAGTGGCCAGAAAGATAGAAACATAGGATAGGTATTGGAGGGACACAATATAAATTGAAACCAGTTGCTTCTACACAGATGTGGTTCCTGAGTTATTTAGGCAAATAGCATCCCAGCATGCTTAGGCTCATGTACAAAAATTCAGAGCAGGCCTAGTTGCCTATTATTATGGCTAGAATGGCTAGAGGACAAGACCTCAGTGACTTTGAAAGAGGGGTGATTGTTGGGACATGTTTGGCACAAGCTTCAGTGATGAAGGCAGCTAAACTTGCTGATGTGTCATAAGGAACCATGTCTGAAGTGATGTCGACATGTAACTCTGAGGGAAAGACATCATCACCCAAGGCCAATGGTGGTCGAAAGCTGTGTAGGAACAAATAGTGCAGACATATGGTGGTAAACACTTGACAGTTGTGTGTACAAAATGTTTATGGCCGAACACGAGACAAACTAACTACATGTAGGCCCCTGTCCCTGACCCCACACAATTGGCCGCATTTAACTTTAAGATAAAACGAGCTGATCCTGGATCAGTTGTGTAGGGGAAAAAAGCTCCCAGAACCCTCTTACAGAGATGACCCTAGTGTGTCAAGCTTGACAACCCCTCACCTCTTTCTGGTTGTACTTGATGGCCAGTTTGAGACGGCTGAGGTTCATACGCTCCTCCAGCAGGCCCCTCTTGTCCATGTGTTCATCATTGGAAGTGTGGTTGAGGATGACCTCCAATTCCCGTGAGTTGCGCGCCTGAGCCAGGAGGTCTTTGGCAAACATTTTACACTGCTTGGCCAACTCCTCGTAGTCATTCCTGTCCAGGGACAAAAATAACACAACTGGCTTCTTCCAGAGCAAACAACAGCAGTAGAAGCTCTCAGTCATGATTAAGAAGCCATGCTGTTCTCCCATACCTTCAGACACTTTATACCTTCATTCCTTCAAAGAAGTCTGTGCATGTGATAACTGAGACAGGTACTTGCTGCTGACTTATAAACGTCCCTGTTTGACACTGTATTTATAGACATGGCTAATGCAATCATGTATCATTAACCAGAGCTTGAAAATCCAGATTCAGAAAGTAAAAGTTCTCAGTATTTTGTTCCAGTCACCTGACTTTCCTAATTGGCACAATTATTCAGCCAGGAGGTAGAACTATTTAGTGAAATGAGCTGGCTGAGTCCATGGGTAGAACAAACATATGGCAGGACTTTCGTACTGCTGGACTGCCCACCTCTGTCATTAGTTGTTGAGTAAGTCTGCATAAAAACAAACATTTTTTCTGTCAGGGAAGGGTGTCTAAAACTTTGTCACGGCAGTATAATTAAAATGTACCAATGAAGGACAAAAGATAAGACAGGATAAACCAGGGAGGGGATGAGATATGAGAGGGCTCTGTATCTGTGCCTAAAAAGCATGACCTGCCATACAGTCCCAGCCAGGTAGCTACCATGACTCAAATGATTCTCCAAACTTGATCCTCTCTTAAATGTCTTTCAGCAACCTTTGGCTGTCTGAAAAACTAGCATTCCTCCACTTTAAACAGACCTCTAGGCCCATGGTTTATGGTTCTCTCTCTCTCCCCCTCTCTCACTCTCTCTCTCTCTCTCCAAGAATGAATACCAGAAAGTATACCGCTTCAGGGCTGATCCACACTATATATATGTACATGCACCAAGCCTGCTCTTTCCAGTTCAGAAAGAGAGGTGAAAAGCCCTTCTGTTTGGTTGTGAACAGGGCTAGTTTGTGTGGTTTTCCTGGCTGGAAATTTGTTTTGGTGACTCAGCTGGGGGCAGAGCATGACAGTGGGCATGAGTCAGGGGTCCCCACGCCGCCCTGCCGGTACCTGAATTCCACTTCCACTAGGCTGAGCTCCTTCAGGTCAGAACTCAGCTCAAATGCCCGCAAAATGGGGTCTTCCTCAGTCAGCATGATCAGGGACGGGCTGGCCAGGCAGCGGTAGATATCCAGGCGAAATCTGCGTGAGTGAAGAGAGAAAGGCAGAGAGAGAGGAGTACAAGGTTGTGGGTGAGATGCCGCATTTTCTTGTTGCCATGGACACCATCACTCTGAACAGTGATGTCACTCCTGTCTGAAGATGCTCAATGGAACTGTGTTATGGAACCCTGTGGAAGGGATGGCTGTGTTCAAGACTGGATGCCTCAATGACTGTGATATTACCATGATCTTTTCATTGTTCGAAGTAGCTTAATGTTCAACAGCTCCCCCTGGATGCAGCACCACAATACTGCAGGGCCCCTGGACCCAGTCTTCTCTGTGAAGCAGCAGATTGAGCCAATGGATAACATTTTAACACATACCCTGAGGTATGAGTCAATCTGGAGGCTGAACAAATGACCTTTTGGTGTCTGTGATGGGTGATATTTTCATTGTGTTTTCCATGAAGATGCTGAGTCCTTCCAAAGGTATGGTGTCATGTTTGAATCACAGTCCTCTGACATTGTTCCACTGGGAGATGTGTATGTCATAAAAATGCACTAAGCTGTGTGCTACAAGCCTCTTCTGTTTGAATAATATATTAAATACCATGGTGAGAGAAAAAGCAGCACTCTCTCAAGTGTTGTACGGCACTCGATTGCATTGCTTCAAAGAGAGATTAAAGTGTTTACTCCTATTATCTAAAAGAGACATACCATGTGTTGTTTTTAACCCTGCACAGTATATCTTGTTAGTGTGATGAATGTATGTGACATCCCAAAATTGTGTTAAATCCCTTCTAAAGATCCCTGCAAGTGATTTAGGATGCCCATGGTTTAAAGGTCAGCCATCTGCAGTAACACAGACCGCTTTAAACATAATAGACTGACTGAAGACATGTTAGAGCACAGTACTTTATGCTTGCCTTTATCTTGATTCCGCAGACAACCAAAACACCACAGACAACCAACATGTCTCGGAGTGATTCACCCCATTACAAGCAATGACCCTTCAACCCACAGACTGGAGGAGTTGTAGGCACTGCGGGTGGTGTGAGGATAGGGGCCTGAGAGGACGGGGGAGGGGGGGGGGGGGGTTTGGGGCTGCCACATGCCTGGAGTGGCGCAGGCTGTCCTTCTTGTTCTTGGCATTGCAGAGGGTGCATTCGCACCCCACGGCGTGTGGCCGGGGCAGAGAGATGTCCTGCTTCAGGAGCATGGTCAGGATCTCATAGTTGTTCCGGTGGGCTGCCAGGATGACCGGGGCCACATCCATGGTGGTGGAGTACTCCGGGTTCTGGATGCGCTGCATCAGTTTCTGCGAGAGAGAGAGACCACCCAACACCTTCAGCACCCAGGTCAAGTCAATCAGCGTTGTCCATCCAAACTGCATCTGCACACAACAACTGCTGACCTCACAATTATGACTACAGTAATCCCAACAGGACAACATGTTTCACAAACTGCACCTCATTCAACACATGCCCCGAAACTCAATACCTGAGAGTGTTTTAGCCAAAACATCACCAGTAATCTTGTAGAAAGGGGAATTCTCAGACATAATGTTATATTAAAATCTGGGAAGAGGTCAGTCTCATGGCTGTAAGCTTGCAAAATTCAGGGTTACTGAACGCATTGGCATTCAACAGTACATACTTCTCATATACAGTGAGCCCCATAATGTTTGGGGCAAAGGCATGTTTTTCTTAATTTGTCTCTGTACTCCACAATTTTAAATTTGTAATCAAACAAATATGCTTAAAGTGCAGATTCTCAGCTTTTATTAAAGTCTACTTGTATACCTTTTGGTTTCATTGTGTAGAAATTACAGCACTTTCTATACATAGTCCCTCCATTTCCAGGCACCATAATGGTTGGGACAAATGGCTTAATAGGCTTTTCTGATTAGTCAGGTGTGTTCAGTTGCTTCCTTGGTGCAGGTATACGTGATCTTTCAGTATATTGTCTTGATTCTAGGCTGTTGATTGCCTTTGGAGTCTGTTATTGGCATTTGTCAACATGAGGAGCAGAGTTGTACTAAAGCATGTCAAGGAAGTCATCATGAGGCAAAGAAACAGGAAAAAAACTGTCAGAAACATGGGCCAAACCTTAGGCTTACCAAAATCAACCGTTTGGAACATCATTAAGAAGAAAGAGAGCACTGATGAGCTCAGTAATCACAAAGGGCCTGGTAGGCAAAGGAAGAACTCTACAGTTGATTACCGAAGAATTATAAATATTACCATAAACATTATAGAGCTCACTGTACATTACATACTGCTTTCCAGATCTGCTGTTCTGTCAAAAATAGAAGAAATATTTTGAAGGGAAGTCACAAGAGTGATTAATTTGAACAACAATTTGTCCTTTTCTGACCAGTATACATTATCGCATAGTAATTGAAAAGAACTCGTCTTTAAAAATTTTTTTTTTACAGATATTTCAATAAAGCCTTTATGATGTCAGAGAGAATGACCAATCACTAATGAGAATGATGACGAATCTTTTACGAAAAAGATAAATCCTAATTAAATGGACTGATGTTCAAAATTGTCCCTTTGAGCCATTGAAAGACACATTAAAAGAGCTTTTGAGAGAGCTGGAGGGGAAAGGAACTGGAAAGGAAGCTAACCGCAATAGAGGGCTTGGAGGCCCTCCGTGGGCGATGGTTTAGCAGGATGTCAACAGCTCCCACCACCTCGGAGTCTATGGCCACTAACAGGGCATCTGTTGCCTGGGGAAATGAATTCAGGGGGGGCGGAAACTGTTAGTAAAAAGGTCTCCTTGCAGATGACACTGACATTAGGCTATTAAGAATGTTTATGATTTTTGTATTTTGTAGCTAATTCATATAAATATAAAATATATAGTAACAGCAATGTCAAATATGGGATTAAATTCCACAAGCCACAGATTCATTGTAAAGTGCTACTCACATACTACACGTTTCACCCTTCAAAGCCTGTCCTGTTACTCCCAAACAGAGGGTTTGGTATGTATGCCTGAAGGCAGGAGCAACTCTACGTGCGTGTGTGTGTGCGTGTGTGTCTGTCTGGGTTCAGCACCTGGCAGCCATGTTCCAGCAGAAGCTGCAGGATGTCCAGGTTCTCATTCTCTATGGCAATGGTGACAGCATCACGTCCCAGCACATCTACACAGTTAACGTTCAGCTCACCATGTTTCTTCTCTTCCAGCAGCTTTTTCACCATATAGTAGTCACCTTTACACCAAGAGACATCATTGCCTTTGCATTTACCCATACACGTATAGATACACACAAATACAAGCACACATACATGGACACACAGGCACACACATACACACACACAGACACACACAGACACACACACACACACACACACACATACACATGCACACATGCACACACACACACACTCACACTCACATACTCACACCCACACACACATGCATACACACACGCAGGCACACACACACACACACACACACACACACACATCTACAAGTACACATGGCAAGAGAAGGAAACCAGGCTACACATCTGCAATGACAACTGAAACAATAACATCGCCTTGCAAGGACAGACTGCACAGAGAATTTAGTGTGACTTTATATGGTATGACAGCGCTGATTTACCTCTCAGTTGTAGCTGCAAGAACTAAGAACTGATATTGCTTCACAGCCAACCCTCCTATTGTGTTTCACCATAATAAAATAACCCCTTGAAATCAGTGCCTTTTACTAAAACAAGGCTTATACACGATAGACATAGACAGCCTTTGTTTACTCCACTCACACAGCTCAAAAGAAAAATAATATGTTATCACCTGAAATCTAATACATTGTCCTAGTTATTCCAGCAGCTCACAGACAGCTGAAGCCAGGTGGCTGAAATAATTCGACATAGTTGCCATGGAGATAGAAAAAAAATGGAGCTATCTGAAAATGCACAGATATTATGCTTTGAAAAGAGAACTATTAACGTAACTGGCGAATGTTCCCTCTGGGAGAAATTCCTCTGAGCATTCAAGCAGCTGGGTATAGCATTCAGCACCCAAAGGCAAACTTTCTCACATAAAGTTAAGCATATATTCAGATAGAATGTACACATTACAAGCAATGTGGTTTTAATGTAGCAATCAATTACGAACCCCCCTCCCTAGAAAAAAAAAAAAAAAAAAACATGGAAGACATGCATTTACTGTAGGCCTACTAGGCAAGTGTTTTATGTCACTGTATTGCTTGTATGGTTTTAAATTAAATCAACTTATCTGGCATCTAAAGCACAATATATTTATTCAAGTTAAAAACCAAACATTATTATTATTATTATTATTTATTAATAATAATAATAAAAATAATAATAAATAAATAAAATAATAATAATAATAATAATAATAATAATAATAGCTGCAGCAGAACTTGTGGTAATAGCAGTAGTGTACGTAGCAGGAATGTAGTAGCATTTTTCAATAGTGTGATTAAACTGCTTCTCAGCTATGAATGTTTACTTCATTGCGATCTCAGAAAACGTTCCTACACGCAGGACTACAATATATGTTATCACTCACCTTTCTCGCATGCCAGCAAAAACAGCTTTTCGTCCAGTGTCGTCTCTTCTTTCACCTCTCTAACGTCTTTGAGCGCCAGATATTTGTCTGGAGAGGAGGTGTCCGTGCTCTGATAAAGAGCGGCCATTACGACAGACAGCGAGTACGGCAACACATTGATGTGCATCCCACTAGACAAAAGCGTCCATTTAAACAAGAAACCTCCTCACATTGGTGTGGGAAAGAAATTCCGCTTTTATCCTTTCTCAAAATACAGCAATGTTCAACGTCAGTGAAAATGGCGATGCAAATCGCATGGATTTATTGCCACCTTCTTTTCCTGCACACACATAGGTACTGAACGTATCATCTACGCGCTGTTTGTTTAATTTCTTACGAACTATTCTCTCATCTATTCCTGCACAAATATTAAAACCGAACGGAAGTACTAGCAACGAATGTGCTTGCAAAATGTATACAGAGACCTCACACATGTAACTTCATCTCTGTGACAGCCTCTCCGTGCGTTCCGGTCCTGATGGTGCTGCTGCAGTGCTTTACGCATGTGCAGTCCACCTGCCTGTCCATCTCACGGGCGCCCCATCTGCAGTTTCAGGCCAAAACAAAACAAACGTCAGTTAATTGACCACAGTATGTAAGCCACGTTTGACTCTATGCCAGATAATGCACATCAGCTGTTCCCTAAAGAGGAGTTTGCCTTATTTCCATATTGGGAACAATGCCAATTGTAGGCCTAAATGATCAGAATTGAAATTAGTAATATAGACCTCCATAACCGTATGTATAGCTCTTAGCCTATGAAAAGGTCATAGGTTAATGATTTTGCAAATCATTGCATTTTCCATGTCTGTCATTTGATATAGGCTTCAGCATAATTTCTGATTGTGAATTAAATGTCTGCCTGTTTCGGGTATATTGCATCCACATAAGTGGAAAATAAGCCTTGTAACTAAATAATAACATATAAAGGACATGCTTGCATCTTTTCCAGAAGCTACAGCTACCTAACAATCAAACTGAGAAGTGAGTATTTGACCTATCAATCTAGCTTTTATACACTCAAAAGAATTATCTCTGAAATTAAAATATTCTCTGGGAAAAAAAAAAAAAAAAAAAAACAGGCCGACAGCTCCTTAGTTGAACATTGCTTCTTTCTTCCTTAAACCGTATACTTTGTAACTGAGCTACTTGCAACAGATGCAGCAGCTAGACAGCTTTCTCTAATATTCCAAGTGTATTTAAGCATAATTTAGGTGGATTTTTGCTTTATATCTGATATGAATATTATTCCCTAGTAGGCAATTCATTTTTCATTCAAAGTATGACAATTCAGCATTCCATCAGCATTATATACAACAATAATTACTAACAATATTTTCAGGATAAATGCATAACTATGAGGAGCATGAGATGAAGTGAAATAAGAAAGGATCTATTGAGGAGGCTTTAGATAATAAGGGATTTATTATTTGGGGCAGGTTTGGGGCAAGCTTACTCAATAGCACAGGGGACAGACAATGAAATATCCGACATGCATACAGACGGTTGCATGACTGGGATTTCATATATGGGCTGAGAGACAGCTTTCCTACAAACTGAGTCATGTGGTCTCATCTTATAGATAACTGATTATTGAATTACCCTGTTTGGAGATCGGAGCTATTTAAACTGAAACCCATCATAATATGTGGAGCATATTAGCAATTAATCAGTCTCTAATATTATCAGTAAGTGATATTACCCCAAACCATGTTCTACATTTGTTTGTTACAAATCAACTGATTTATAGCAATTGTAAATGCCTTTGGATTTTGTTTCAAGCTTTATGCCCAAAGGACAATAGAAGGAATACATATTAAAGCTAATAGTGGTAACTGCCCATTGAAGATCACTGGAAAAAGATCAAATGAATGTAAATACAGAAGTGAGTGAGTGTCTAAGTGTAATGGAGCAAAACAGATTATATTTCAAAGTGGCTGCGGTTTACTCTCTCATTCTAACGGGAAAGAAGAAATAAAGGAACAATTTGTTTAGACATTCTAATTAGAATTTATACATTAACCAGCATTTCATTTCTCACACTGAATAAATAAATGTGAACAAATGACCATATTTTGGCTTCCCTAGCATGGAAGTCCATAGCAAGTCCATAGCATGGCTGTATTTTTGCAGTAAACCATGTAACTGGTTGCATGTTAGTCTTGTCCTGGTGACTTTTTAAAATCTATTAGTTGTAAGATGAAGATGCAGTTAACTGATTTATTGAATAAAATGGGTCATATTTGACATAGAGTGAAAGGTCAATAAGGCATGATATTGCAGCCTATCTCTCAATTCACATCATCTGCCTTCTGAAAAGGCTTATGAATACGTTCATTACCATTTTCACTATCACTTCCACCAGACTATCAGCACTCTCTGACACTCAGGCTCGGATTCTGCTGGAAACTGAAATGTCAGACCTGCAGAAAATCTAATCAGAGAAGGAGAGTAAGGAAAGACGAGAGATGAGAGATATCACAGGGTAGAAATCTGTAAGAAGACTTGACCGTAAACAGTCCTTAGTGGGGCATGAAAGCCCCACTCTGCATTATTAATTTATTTTGCAATGCATTATCATACATTTTCATGCAATGCTAATGGTTTGGTTATTAATGTGATACTTCCACTCACAATTCCCAGAATTGCCACACCCCTCTTTCCTTTTCTGTAGTTAACAAATTCAGTTTTATTTGGGCCTTTAATTTGAGCTCAAACCAAACCAGGACAAATATGTATTTTACCCAGGTCTGGTAGGTACATTAATGGATCGTACTAGCAACTTCACAGAGGCATATGCACAATAATAAATGATAGTTATAATGTTTTGAATTATTTTGCATTAAAATAATGTCTAACTGGAACTCTGCTTAACCTAGTGGCAATGATTTATACAGTATCTGAAAATGTACATGATGGAAAAAGTTATTCTGCTCAACAGCACAGCAGGTACAACATGTCACAGTAAATAACAACATGCGCTGCCTGCACTGTCACTTCAATAAATATTATGCATTCCAGAATTCATTAATTTGCATATTTACTATCCTAAAAAAATGCAATATGTAGCAAGATTACCTTACAATCAAAGAAGGACATTACATAAACTGTGAAATGACATGACATGACAGACCAACAGAAAGGTCTTTTGAGTGTTCAAGGGGTTATGTAGACAATAGAGTAGATGTGCACAGTATATCCAATAATTACAGTGTAAAATCAGTAAAATCGCAGTAGAAAGAAATTACCGGAACTCTACAAGTGTACTGAGGACAGTGTACATTATCTGTCTCTAGAGGGCAGTATTGCATTATATAACAATATTTTCTGGACAGTACAAATAATAATGGAAAATACATGGAGAAGTGTAAATAGAGATATACTCACAGATGAGCAGAATATCTCAGTAATGAAAACTCTCATTTACATGCACATTTACATGTGCATACAAAAGTACATATACATGTCACGTACATATACATACACATGTACACATCTACATATTCTGACATATTCTTGCAGTGGCTGAAAATATAGTTGGGGGAGGGGCAAGTGTAGAGACCGCTCGAGATGGGGTTTGGTTCCCGGTCCACTTCTTGTCACTCGCTACAGTAAGTCTCTTGGCTCTGTCACCTGCTCCCATATCCTGTCTCATCACTGCTACACCGATGGCACATAACTTTTTCTGTCCCCTCTGATACGCTGGTGTCACTGGTTTTCAAATATTCAAAAAACAAAGCAATCTGCAAAATCAGCTTCATCAGTAAAATATGACTTTTTACTTTTTATACATATCTGAAAGAATGAAAGGAAAAATAGTCCAAAGTGAAATGATGACTGAATTCCCCATGTAGTGGCTGGGTCTGAGACAGTATAATGGAAAAATAAGCATAGTCCCTTATGAAAATAATCCACATGTGTACCTGAGCATTGTAAATATGTCACAGTCTACTATTGGCTTTTGAAGAGCATTTTATTTTCACAATAAAGTGCAAAGGCAATAAATCTTGAACATTTGGTTGAGGTCTTACATCTTCAGCCACACATTTGAAAGCATTCATAAGATGGATAAAAAGAGACATACAATTTGCTTGAACCTGTGAACTTCAAGTTATTTGTATAAACCAATGATGATAGTCATAGATAGTCCCCACCGCCCACCCCCCACCACTTTTTTATCAGAGGAGGTAAACAAAACATCCTCAGATTGTTTTTTTTTTTGGATAATTAGACAAAATAAAGCCTAGTGACTGCCTAGTAACTATTGTTACTTGTTGGCGTAACCCACTGGATAAAAATGTGGGAGATAAATTAGTAATAAAGCAAAAGCTCAGCTCCTTATCACAATTGTGAGGACATCTAGCAGTTACTAAACTGGGGGTCCTGTTATGGTCCTGAAGGACCATAGTGGAGAGATTTGAGCTCTATTGAAACAGAAGTTCCCACTGAATATGGAACAGAGGGAATATTTGTTAAATCTAGAAAATTCTCAACTGAAACAGAATGCTTAGCAGCAGTACCCTGGCAGAAATATCCTGCTGAATCTGACCATGTCAAACAGTTTTTCACATTGGAATTTTGTAGCCCCTTGTGGTAAATTTGTGTACTGCTGTGCTTGTTTTTAATCTGCTGGGCCCACAGCTGCAGATATCCTAGATAATTAATGTTCTGCAGCAAGAGATGATAATGTAAGGAAAGTACGCACAACTAACAGCTTACCAGAATCCTCTTGTGTGGTGGACAACCATTGCACAGATAGTTTAGAATACCTGAGCAGACCAGCACTTCTCTTTAAGCAGTGTGCAGGAAACATTCCCAATAAAAACATGCAGCACTCACTGCTAACCAAGTGAACCCACTTGTGTTTTTGGAAAATAAGAATGATTGTGTTAATACATGACTTCTTCATTACAGTGTAGCCTATTTTGTCCCCTAGAACATTTTCACAATAAAAATATTGTAGATAGAATAAAATATAAAATAAACATACAATTGTCAGTTTCAAATACATGATATAGACTTCTGATACATGAACTAAACTGACTTTATGTTATGGCGTGATAGTCCAGATTTTTGTTTACGTAAGGTCATTGTTATTACAGTCGGTCAATTTACCTATATAATAAATAAGGATTAAAATACACTTATGCATTATTTAATTCATTATACAACATTTAAGACACTTATTAGTCTCTCCTATGGCCCACCATGACTGGTTTCATCTATCAGTTGAACAGCCCTTAAATTAGTGTTTTTATTATTACTGTTGTTGGTGTTTTTGTTATTTCTGTTATTTTCTTGCTCATTTACTGTTTCGTTTTTTATGTTTCATTTTGTTTTAAATGTGCAGCATGTAAATACACTTTAAATAAACGACTTGACATGGTTTCTGTTTTTTCACCATCCATGAACAATTTATGAGTGGAACATTACCTTGACATTGCATGCATAACAGGAAGAACCTAAACGTAGTTTCTGGCAGTGCAATAATTCTGCAAATTTTGCACAAAAAAATATATATATAATCAAATATCTGTAATTTTTTGTAATATAATATTCATATGCAAATTATCTGTCTAAACTGACAGCCTACAGGGGAATACTGTTATTAATGGCCATCGAGTACTGCAATGTATGGTCAATCTTTGTGTTGCTGGTGGTGTAGAGATTTGGATGTGTTATGAGTTTGTGGATAACTTCCACCATGTCATAACAGCGATCAGATGTCTGCAGTACAAGCAACAACAGCTTGAGGGTAAGCCTGCCTGTAGGTCTTATACTTCTGTGTTTAAATGTAGCTTTCGATGACTCTGTCCTTACATATAGTTTTTTGCGGGTCTCTCTGATGGAATTGTACACCAGTGGTTCTCAAATTTTGTCCTGGGGGAGCCCAGTTTATGCCGGTTTTTGTTCCAACCACAATCGCAATCCCAGAATTCTAAGAGGCTGTTCATTTTTCTTAATTATGCATTCAATGTTTTGAGGGATTAATATGCCACATTATGTCAGAAATAGTTATGCATGGCATGAAGAATACATTTATATAGTGCTTATTGTGCTATATTGCAAACAATTACATAAAATGTAAAAAAACAAAAAAACTGTTAATTAACTGGTTAAATTAAAGACTAAAGGGAGATGTACAGTGTGTATGTGTGTAGTCACTAATCAGTTCATCTGCATGGTCAGGCTCATCATTTTTGTTTTTCCACTGACCACAGTCCTCTTCCATCAGGTAAATAATTATCCTCAATTCATTCTCACAGCTGGTCCTTATCACCCAGATGTCATCTTCTGTTCTGTCCGGTTTCGAAGCTGATCCTAAATAAAGTTCTGCTAAATGATGACAGGCATAGGCGGCTTACCCAAATTATCCACTCGGTCTGTTTGATTGAGGAGTTATATTTGACATGGCATAGGGGGTCAATTCCAACCAGAGACAAAAAAATGGCTACAGTATAAGCCTCACTGTATTCATTTAATCAGACGTGTACATCGATACAGATTGGAGGCTATGTGAGGTCAGTTCATTAATGTCCTCATTAAAGTTATTCATTCAGTGAAAGCCTGGTGTCAGCTGCCCTTGGCACTGTAGAAATTCCATAGGCGATAATGACTATAACCCAGCCCCTCCCCCCTCACCTATCCCACGTGTCAGTTGTCCTCTTAGCTCAAATCAGAATGGCAGGGAGAGTGGCTTGAACCGAAAAACCTCGGAAATCAATGGACTCTGCCAGACAAAGCCACATTATTTCTGGACGTGCGGAGGCTGATTCTAAAATAGGCCCGGCACCAGGCGAAGCCTCCTGACCCTCAAATTCTTGGATATATATTTTGTGTGCGAAGAGAAAGAAGAACAAATTGACCTGTCAGCTGAGTCGACTCCCCCGCTCCACCTCTGCGCACACGCATCGCTGCGTTTCATACGGATAACTTCATTAAAGGCTCATCTGGAGTCATCCCTCCACAGGTAGAAGGTCCATCAGAAAAATCTCTTTATGGAAATGAAACGCAAGCCCTCTTCACTCTAATGAGTTATTCATGAGGACGACTGAGGTGGAAAAAAGACTGAGAAAAATTGTATGTGGTTGTAATTATGAGAAGAATGGCCTGGAATATGTTATGTATTAATGATGCGGCACCTACATTCATTTTCATTAAGGTGTCTCTTCTACTGTAAAAGCCAAAGTGTACCAGCAGGTAGCCATTTACATTTTCCTGGTTTAAGTGAAACACAGTGCACGTTGTCATCATAAACGTCATCATTTATTAGAGTTTGTAACCCTTTAATTGATGCCATTTGGCTGATTATAATTTTACAGCAGAAAAAAAACACATTTGGCTGTGAATTTTATGAAAGTAATGAAAACCCCTTTTCAATGACTGCCTTACTCTGTTGAAGAATAAAGTTAGCACCAAATCTTGGTATTACGGGGCATGAAGCTGGACCTGGCCACAACCTGGATTGGATACTACACTTCCAAGGCACTATCACAGTTCCTCACAGAGATCAGTTCCATACTTTTAACTCGTCCTTGCACCAAGAACTTCAAGAATCTTCAAGAATCTCACTTTCATACTTTCACTCTCTCTCTTACCCACTTTCTCTCTCTCTCTCTCTTTCACCCACTCTTTCTCTCTGCCTGTCTCTCTCTGCCACTCTCTTTGTCTGCCTGTCTATCTCTTGTCTCTCTCTCTTTTCTCTTAGACAGCATGTTTGTAGACTTTGAAAGGAAACCCCGCACTGACACAGGCAAGACATGCAAACTGCATGCAAACAAACCCTGGAGCTGTGCCTCGAGTGAACCGCACAACACAAAGTTCTGGAGCCACACAGCTACTGTTGCAGCAACTCTGTCTGAGAGAGCGCATGCGCTTCAGTGCACATTACAATGCCTCTGTTGTCCTCACTGGTCTGTATTCAACAGACAAGCAGCTCGCACCCACTGCCAACAGTGCCATCATCCATGCACCCGCCATACTACAAAACCCACCATATGTCCCCAACAGCTTGAGTCAGATTTAGCAGTTTTACCCTTTATCGGATTTATCAGACATGTGTAGCCTCTGATGACCACACAATGTCAATGAAAGGGTCCAGGACCAAAAAACTTTCACACAAATTCCAATCTTTCCTCTGTGGGAAGCACAAGATATGGATAAAATATAAAGGCAAATATAAAGGGAACCATCAGCTGGGCTGGCAGGCAGAAAGCAGTGTGGTATCCCACTGTAGACAGTTCCCATTTACATGGTGTGCACGGTCATGGGGAAAAGTAATTGAAATAAGTAAGTGAAATATGAGTTGTATTGGCCTTTATTGGCAATTATCTGTCTGTCCTCAAGAGGAACACCCATAGAGTCTGCCACATATTCGGCCAAATGGCGACAAATCCTGAAACAAGCCTATGAACTATGGGGGAAGCAAAGCGTTTGGAGCACATATGCAATCCCCTAATATTCTCCCGCACAGCCTTCTGTTTACCAGAGACACCGTGTGTATTCACCTCTGACAGCACATCCATAGTTGTGGCTGACGGAGGAAACTGGAATTTTGCAGAGCCCAGTGGCGTCACTAGGGTTGGTGACACCCGGTGTGGTCAACCGTTGGTGTCACCCGATGTTGTCGCAGGGAGGGGGGTGCTGGTGGATGTGGGCACAAGGGCGTGTTATGCATTCAAACGACAAAGCACTTCTCGGCAGTAAATTGCATCTGAGAAATTAGCTGTTTCAACTTGGCGCTACACAAAACACTAGACAAAAAAATTATTGCCAGTCATTTCTGTGTCACCCCCCTCTGATGGTGTCACCCGGTGCGGTCCATACCCCCCGCACCCCCCTAGTGACGCCTCTGGTAGAGCTTCATTAGTTATTCATTAGAGCTTCACTAGTTCATCTCCACGGTGTGACCAGCAGGGATTTAAACTTGCATTGAAACAGTTATCCTCCAGAGGACCCCATAGTCACTTCAACTGCACAGTCAAGTGAAACTGAGTTTCTAATTGACACAATTATAAAATAAATATAAATTTAAATTATAAAATAAATTATAAAATTTACATGAGGGCTGGGATGAGGTGAGGCCTTGTTGGGGCAGGGTTTTGGGGTGGTGGGCAAGTGGTAAAGAGAAGAACAGACTCAATGTATCACAAAGGTTTCCTCAAAATAAAATAAAATGTTGTTAATTCATTTCAGCATTGGCAAAGTAAACACAACAAAACAAAAAAATGAGGTATTACAACGCAAAAAGAAAATCATTAAGAAATGTGCCTAGTCTGCTTGTGAGTTACAAAGTAGCTCAAGAGAAATATAGGAAAACTGGGCCAATTAGCAGTGTCTCTCAGAGTAATGCAGCCACCTGTGCCGTCGATGCTGTGATGTAAATCTTGCTTGAAACTTGACCTTTATAACGTATGCCAGTAAACAGATGTTTATAATATAAAATGACAGTATTCTACTACATAATTAGTCAACCTGTCTATTTTCTAATTGTTTGGTCGGCTTGTCTATTTTCTGATCGTAGATTATTATTCCACATCAGATTTTTAAACAATGTGTCCAACTACAGCTTTAAAACTAGATTTACAAACTTTTAAAATTAGTTGAAGAATTCCTACGCTTCACAGTTATGGAAATATATAATGAACATAACAGATAAAAGATTTAAAAATGTAATTAAAAAAAATAATGGCCCTATAGGTTTTTATTTTTAAAACTTGGCCCCAATAACAATGTGACACGGTGACAATTTTCTCAAACGGACCTCCTCTTACTGGTTTTTAAGCCTTACCAAACCTTTTTCATTAGCTCTGATGAGCTTTCAGCTAGTCTGGCTGCTCAGTTTGATAATATGACGGTTAATAGTTTTCCTTAAATATATTTTTAATTATTTATCAATTGCAGTTTTCCAGTTTTATTTTATCAAAAGTTTGTTTAACTAGCATCATGACATAGCAGGGTCATCTCTGTGTTCCCTCAGACCATTGTTTCTTTAGCCGAATGTCCCTTCGATGCAGTTTTCCCAATTTAGAGCCCTTTGTTCCCTCAGCCCTATGTTCCCCTCAAAGGATTTCCCCACCAATCTTGAGCCATACACCCTAGCAACCACCAAGTAGTACCCCAGCAACCACCTAGCGACATCTTAGCAGCCAATTCATTTACCCTAGCAACCACCTAGAAACACCCTAGCAACAACTCATAGTGCATGCATCAAGCATGCTGTGGCCTTAAAGCTTGTCCTTCAGACTTTTTTCTAGTTGACTCCCATTAAATTCTATTGACCATGATTTCCAGTTTTTGAATGCCAGTTTCTCTAATATTTGATAGAATCATGATATGTGCCCGTACAGAAGACACACATTATTGACTGTCCATTCAATCATGTGATTGCAACCTACTAATTGGTTAGAATATAGCCTATCTACTGCATTTGATTGGAGTGATTTTGTTATGGTTGGGCTCCATTAAATTAAATGATATTTATTGTATTGGTTGACGGTTGCTTGCTACTGTTGAAAAAATACAATGCAATGTGACAATTACTGAGATTGTCACTTGCTGCTATTTAATTATCAGTTGAGTGCACAAACTAGCAGCAGTATCAACCTGGGCTGCCAATCACATGTGTGACAAAGTTTGACAAAGTTTTGAAACCTCCTGAAATGAGCTATTCCACCAAAATTAATTATTTCACACTTGATTGATGTTTTAATATACTTTTGAATTATGTCATTCGAGTTACCTAGCGATGAGAACAGACGTATCAATATCTTGAATAATGTTTTTACAGTCTTTCTAAAAACATGAAAATATAATAGCAGCATCCTTCAAAAGTGAAATAAGTTGTCCAACAGAATAAAAGTTACCGTGATCCTTGAGCAATCTGCAGCAATGATCAGGCCAGAACCGCAAGTCCTGGAGCCTGCTTTTGAGGGACGGGAGAGTCTCCCTTCCCTCTCTGACTTCAATATGAATTCTAGCTGTGAGCAACCGCACACAGCCACATTTACCCTCTGAATAATCTTTCTCTGTGCTATGGTGCTATTTTACTGCCATAAATAACACCATACTGTACGTACTTTAGTGTACTTTCACTAATGTGGTCATGTTGTTCAAAGGGTGTAGGAACATTGTTTTCCTGACAAAAGACATTATTGCGCATTAATCCAATGTAGCATTGAATTTGTGGGCAAAGAGTATCAGATATACATGTGTTCTCTCAGTAGAGATTATTACACTACAATGTCCAATGTCCAATGATAATGGACCCTGCAAAATGGACACGGTCAGATTCATCATGTTCAATGCCCTGACATTACCCACACTAATTCAAATTTCTGAAGATTTAAAACAACAACAAATTGGTCTTGGGTTCAGAGTGACAGTTGGTGTATGATATTCTGTTTATACTTGCAAACCCACTGTGTAAATATGATGAGCTGGGAGGCTTGACGTGCATAATGGTTTATTATTCTGGCCCTCACATTATGCTTATACATGAATCTCATCAAAGAGAGCAGTGGCTCTGTTTGTCTGGACATTGCATTAACTTTTTTGATTGCCTGCAGAAGTGAAAATTGCTTTTGCTTCACAACATGATGGCTGCCAAGGCTATGAAAGGGCTGTTTGAACTCTGTTTAACCTTAAATATCCATATAATATTACATCGCGTTCATTCATAAGAATGTTTTACATTATATACAGTATATCAAAAACATCTTGGGATCATTGTGAACTGGTCTCTAGTGTATCAGTTCTGCTCCATGTCAGTCACAATAGCCTCTATCTTATCTCTCTCTCTCCTCTCCCTATGTCTTGATCTTCCTTACCAGTGAATGTAAGGTAAAGGTGTGCTATTAATGATGCTCATCAAAAACACCCAAATATATTAACCATTAACCAGTATGAATAAACCATAAATAATTGGGACGTGTATGCTTTGGTCGCATTAAAATAAGATATAATTAACATGCGTAGCACAGTAAACTGCTTTGCATATTTCACACAAGAGTGAGTCTTTACTATTCTCAATAACTTTCATGATTGGAAATGAAAACTCCATGAAATGAGGCATAACCATTACAGATATTGTTACATTTCGTCTACTGGTCTGGATGATTGTGTGCGACAAAAACAACTTTAAGTGGTTTTTAGATTGTAGCTTACAGTGACCAAATCCCTACAATAAGTGATACCCTATCACTTCTGTACAGCTTTGACTAAGATCCTGAAAAAGGTTCTGATTGCAAAAGATTTGCCTTAACAATAACCATAAAACTGAAGCAAGAAGCCAAGCCAGAGGCAAGAATGCATTGCAGCAGTATAGCCTAAACTGTAATTTACAGCTCTTAGCAAAGTTTCACAAAGCTTGATGACAGCCAAAGGGCCTCAGTTTGAGTAATGCTTCCTCGGCTAATTCTTCACCGAGACACAAATAGCAAAATCTTCAGCAGCTCATTTCACAGCATGGTAAATGACACCTTAGGTGTTTTAAAGTCAGTGTGAATGTGGTGCTTGACATGACATCCATGACATCTGTCACTCAAATAGTCACACTGCTTGAGCTTCCACAGTTCAAAGGAGACTTTCATATATTCCTGTAAAAATATAGGGATATATGAAAATTTATCAGAATTCAGCAGTGAGAGTCAGTTGTTGCATTTACAAAAATACACCTAATGACTTGAACGTACATGTTTGTTGTGTTTGTACATCTACCTGTGTGTACAGCTATATTTATACGGGAATAGTTCAGGTGAAGAACAATGGCTCAAAGGTAACAGGACAAACATCCTCAACTCATGATCAAGACACGAACTCTAATTAACTAATTAACAGCCAATTAACACCTATGTCCTGACATTTATCTCATACCCAACAATTGGCATTAGAAGGACAACACATTAAATATGCATTGTTTGAAGAGTGCTTCAAGTGAGCTGACCTATTATGACTCCTTCTAACTAAGGTAATGATCCCTCAATCTCTTAACTGGTAGCACAGACAATTTACTATAATGAGGCTTTGGGCAAGGAAATTGTCTTAACGGTTGTATCTTTCACCAGAAATGACATTACTAAAGGAAATGGACAACAAACTCAGTATGCATGAAATTAACATTTTTATTGAGAGAAATCTTCAGATAAATTACGAATATCTCACACCCACAGAAATCAAAGTTCTTCACCTCTGGAATATACAACTGTGAAATCACAAAATTTTCAAAACGTACATAATTCCCTCACTTGTACTGACGAGTGATGCAAATCTGTGAACTGAAAACATCAACGACCAGTGATAAGATATAATGAATGCTCCTCAATTAGAATAAAAAACATTTTGACCACCAGATGGCAATCTTCTGCAAAGAAACCTACAGATTGTATTATGAGTAGCAACAATACAATCTCATGATAGTGCCACTGCTTTAATTAGTATCAAATGAAGACAAATTGTGATGAAGTGAGTATCAACCTTCTTATAAAAATTTTATTAACAAATAAAGGCCAAATAGGAATAGGTAATTGGAAATCCCTTTCAGAATTGTAGTACAAGTGCAGACATTTAAAATCGCAGGAAGAACTGAAACTAGACACTCATTATAACTAGACTTGCATAGTCATCACTCCTGAATCCAGACTTTTAAATACACCAAAATGTTGTGATGAAGTTAAATCTAGGTCTAATTACAGAGAAATACTATTAACAACAAGAAGCAACAAAATAGATCTTGAAGAATGAGACAAAAAGGAAACTGAATAAACAAAGCTATATGGATGCTACGTGTGTAAATCAAGCAAGTGCCATGCATTTCATGGTTGTTGTAGGGACTATTACTGGCTCTGGTGTCTGAAAAAAGAGTTCCTCATAGGTCTTAAATCAAGGCCACTAATGTTAAAATCCAGGATGGATGGTGAGAGAGGAATTTATGATGGTGGGTACAGCCACATATTATGGATTAAATCTGTATGACAGCTTAAAGTAGTTACAACGAACACCTTTAGGTAGTGAAGCCATGCCTCTCAGATCAATGATCCTGTAAACTTCAGCTGGGTTGTCTCACGGTGGCGGGTAAGGTTGTTTCCACTTTATTGCGGGTTTGCATTCCTGCCCGACAACATCAGTAATGTTCCACAGAAAAGAAAAAAAAGCCCTTATGAAAATGTTTCAAAGCAAGTTTTTTGTAATGCTATTCTTTCTCTCTGATGATCCTTCTGCAGTTCCATGAGGTCTTGCGTTTTTTTCCCTTGAAATGGCATGTGTTCATTGGGAAGGATGCAGGCCTAAGCCAAACAGAACCCTGACAGGATATCTGTGTTCTCTTCCCTGTGTACGCAAGAGTGCTGCTCGATAAGGGCTGTGGAGCTAAATTAACCCTCTTGTTGCCCTGAGGGTCGAAAATTTAACTGCAGTGAAAACCCCCTAAATTATATTTTTTCTGCATCAAATTTGATTACTTTTACTGGACGTGATCCTACCATTAGAAAAAGTTCAACACTGGCCTCTTTTTTTATTTATAAAAGCAGTACAGCATCAGGGTACAAAGCTTGTCTCATGAGTCTTTTTTAACCTTGCAGTTATGAAATCAGAAATCATTATCAAAGACAAGCTAGCTCCACATGTCTGTTAAAAATCAATTACGACAAGTTCTGTACTTAAAAAACAAGTGGTACAGATGGAAGGAATGCAGCCTTGGGACGGTAGAAAAGACAGTTATTCAGTGATTTATGGATGAGCGACAGGTTATTTCTACATGAAGCATACTGATTTGGGGTTTAAAATTCAATTCAAGAGATTTTATCACAGGGGGTCTGGCAAGGGTGGGTCATTTCTGACCCCGTGGACAAGGGGTGCACAAATAATGAAGACAACATAAGAGCTAAATGCGTAGAAGGGATTTCCAGGGCCTGGCCCACACGGTGCAGGCTTCAAGCAATGTGATCAGTGGGGTTGCCATGCAGAGCCACATTTGCTGAATTCCTTACAGTATCTGCCTTGCTTCTTTAAGGGCTAGTGTAGCGCACAGAGTAGCCTCTCTCTGCTACCTCTGTCCAGGGTCCATGTGTCAGTGAGCTCCAGATGCTTGGGCTGGTCTCGCTGGTTAGTAACCTTTGGGACTGGTATTAGAAATGAAGCAAATGCATGCATAAACAAACACAAAGGGGAGGAGTCCTAATGTTGTGGCAGGATAGGGATGCTGGCTTCTCTAAGCTATCTACAACCTGCTGGATAGCCATCATTAAATAACCTATGTAAATTTTGATTCTAAAGAGTTTGAACAATGCCATGTTAGGGATAAGTTTAATGGCCACAATGACAAAAGCACCCCGAACAATAGTGACAGCACTAGGTTTTATTAATTTCTTCAGAAACAATGCACTGGTAATTATGCTATTAATTCTATTTAAAATTACTGACGGAGAATTTTTAAACAGTTGGTCATTTCATGTGTGTTTTTTGGTTTATTAGGAACATGTCTTTTTAATCATCTTCCTTCTAATTTTGTGAACTGTCTTTTTAACTTTCGTCTTCCTTTAACAGTGAATTGGAACAAAGCACACTTTCTCTGTCTCTTTCTCTCACACGCACGCACGCACACACACACAAACTGTTGGCAAGCAAAACAGTCACTATGATCTCCTTTCACATCACCAAAGCAAAACCAACAAAGATGATGCATTACGAAATGCATACATGCTGTCATTCTAGGACCTAAGGGCGAATAAAAAATAACGAGACATAAGATTCGTACGGATTTACAGATGAAACGTAGCCTAATGCAGCAACGTTGCTGCCATGTCCTTATTTGTAGCAAAACATTCATTGAATACATTTAGCAACCTTAGGCCGCCCATAGGCAACATGTGTGCCACGAATTGCGAAGAGGAATTAGGCAGGCGGATTAAGAAAAGACATACTAAATTTCACTCTCAACACCAGCATCATTTTGCATCACTTGGCACCACAGTTTCTCGAGGCGGTCTTCATGATAAACTCTTGGCATCTCATAGGATAAGCTCGAAAAATAACGGACACGGCTGACGACCAACAGAGAGGCGGATCTGAACCAGAATCATGTTACATTCATCAATCGCAGGCAAGGAAGGGAGGGACTTTCACCTCAGCCCCTGATTGAATCAGTCCTGTTTCAATTGGTTACAACAATATGACACATTAGAACAAGTAATAGCGGATATTTGGTCTAAAACTGTGGGTAACCATACCGAATGTGAGGCTGATCAACCTTCTATGTGAAACATTCAAACTAAATGAACCCGGGTGGAAATCGACGCACGTAATTATTGCCATTTTATTATTTAGTTATGACAGCAATCACCCGGATTGATTGCTCATATGGCTGTAGCTACTATTTGAACTGCTTGGGAATGTTTATCCTGGGTTCTGGTGAGGAAGACGTAGCCTGAAGTGTTCTGGTAAATATGCGTTATCTCTGGAGTAGCCGAAAACAGCTTGCACTGTGATGGGAGTATTTTCGCTGTAGTTCTGTGCTGAAGTATAGCCTAGCCTTGCGCACTGCAGTAAAATAGCCGGTCTGCGTTACCGTGGTTTGCATTGCGAACGCAATATTAAAACAGACTGTAATAGGTATTATTTAGTCGATTGCCATCAGATTTGGTCTCTTGCAAATGCCACTCCTTGAAATACCACAGTTATATGCCTTTTTATTGGCCATTTTGACCTGAAATGTACAAAGATCCGTCGGCGCGCTACGAGCTATAGGCTACTTTCCCTGTGTTATAAATGAGAAGCAAACAATATCAACAACTTAAGTTAATAGCACCCTGGGAAAAGGATGCTGGCTTTGGAAGAAGGCTCAGAACATACAGAAATCACTCTAAAATAATTGCTCAACCAGGTATCGTGATGAAAGTGTTACGCAGAAAGAGGATTGTCTTGTTCATTGCGTATTTTTTACTGCTGGTCTTAACAATGTTGAACCTGGCGAACTACAAATGGACTAAAGAGCCACAACAATGCAACCAGATGAGGAGCACTCCTTATCAAAGCAGATCCGATATCCGCTTTCTATACAGACCCTCGCTGGCTAAAAAAAGACAGCTAATATACGTTTTGACAACTTGGCGATCGGGATCCTCCTTTTTTGGAGAGCTCTTTAACCAAAATCCAGAAGTGTTTTTTTTGTACGAGCCAATGTGGCACATCTGGCAGAAACTGTACCCCGGGGACGCGGTATCTCTGCAAGGGGCTGCTAGAGACATGCTAAGTTCTTTGTATCGCTGTGACCTCTCCGTTTTCCAACTGTATAACAGCCCAGGTGGCAAGAATTTTACCTCCCTCGGGCTCTTTGGGGCTACGCTTAATAAGGTAATTTGCTCGTATCCCCTCTGCTCCGCTTACAGAAAAGACGTTGTGGGGATGGTGGACGACAAAGTGTGCAAAAAGTGCCCGCCTCAGAGTTTAAGGCTCCTGGAAGAGGAGTGTCTCAAGTACAGTACTGTGGTTATAAAAGGGGTACGAATTTTGGACGTTAACGTTTTAGCCCCACTGATGGAGGATCCATCTTTAGACCTGAAAGTGATTCACCTGGTGAGAGACCCCAGGGCCGTAGCTAATTCAAGGATCAAGTCGAGACACGGGTTGATCCGTGAAAACTTACAAGTGGTCAGAAGCAGGGACCCCAAACTTCGCCGGATACCTTTCGTGGACCCCAACCATAAAGCAAACAAAAAAGATGGCTCGGACTATCATTCAATTGGAGCTATGGAAGTAATATGTGATCGGACCTCCAGAACTTTGAGAACTGCCTTAAATCCACCGAGCTGGCTCAAGGGGAAATACATGGCTGTTCGTTACGAAGATCTGGTCGATAATCCAATTAAAACTTTACGGCTCGTTTATCGCTTTGTTAATCTGACCGCCAACCATGACATAGAGTCTTTCGCTATGAACATGACGAGTGGTACAAGCTCATCATCTAAGCCTTTCATTGTGTCAGCCAGGAATGCGACACAAGCCGCCAGTGCGTGGAGAACTCTGCTCAGCATTCAACAAATAAAACAAGTAGAAGACTATTGTCACCACTCAATGGCTTTGCTTGGATACGAGCGCGTAAGAACAGCTGGTGAAGCAAAGGATCTGAGTAAATCCTTACTGACAGTCCCAAAACTGTGACTGTGTTGCAACCAAAGACAATGACTATGACTGAGTACTGCAGGCGAAAGGGCAAGGTCCGGTTGGACTGAATTTCCCGTTCTCGTCATCAATCATTCTTGTGTTCTTAAGTTAATAGTAATATTTGCTGAATGAAAAAGCTTTATTTAAAAGTCAATGTTTTAATGATTTCTTCAATCACATGGGAATGTATATTTGTTTCTTTTTTAACGTAACACTGTGGCATTTTATGGGACCACTGCGTTAACTTGACCACTGGATGTGTTTGACAATGCCACAGCTATTAATTAAAATGTAAACGGTACACTTCAACTAAGGAAACCGCAGTTGTGTAAATGATCTTATTGTGACACTTAAATCTGGATGTTTCTGGGTAAACCTTAACACTTTGAACATTACTCCAGAAGTGGTTAGGATATACAGCGTGCTTTCTGTCTAAATGGAAATTGTGGAAGAAAAACAAACAATAAATTGAGAAAAGGCTCCTTGTTTGAGCCGGCAATGTTGCATTGTTGCATTGTGAGTACTGGGTCATCTCTATCAGAATGTTTCATTCAGCCATTCTGTAATAATTGGTTTGCCATTGGTTTGTGCCTCTTTAATGTGTGGCTTCCCTCACAACATGCAGTAGGCTTTTGGTTTAATGCACCTAAGCTATTGATTTTTCCCAGGCAGACAATTTATTAGCAATGCTCACTATATTTACAGTCACATTAAACGTATTGCAAATACTTCTACTGCATAATATAAGTATCAGATAGAATGTTTTTGGCAAAAAAAAAAAAAGTTTGCAACCCAAAATGCACGAAGAACAAGCCAATTAATTTACCAAGAGTTTTTACCTATGAGACTTCAGTTTATCACCTGGAAATGTACCATAAAGCAGTGCTAATTAAGAAAGATGGTTTCATTAGACTGGAATGTGAATCAGTGCTAACCTAATATCCATACAAGTAAAAAACAGGAATATACATATGCATGACAACTCTCATTTCTTTTTTTAAAACTTGAGGTAAGAAGGCAATAGATCATAGAAGAGCAAAGAAGTAAGGAAGATACAGGACAAGAATACTTGGCGGTTCCAGGGAAGGTACTTTCACCTGGAGTTCTGTACCTAATGTAAATGTCATTTTCTCATGCCTCCTTGAATGATTGGAATCAAAGTATTGAGGGGAAAAAAACTATATCCTGAATTTTAGGACCACTGCCGTGGACTTAATATAACCAGAAACTGATAGGTACATCTTGGAGTGCACATTTCAACATTTAGAAAGCCACAAGCTCTGAAAAAAACTCTGGCTTGGAAATGACATGGGACATGAACGTTCTGAAAATCTTCCGCACTGTAGGGAATTTAGAAGATTTGTGAAAAAAAGGAAGTATATTTGAAAATGAATATAAGAATACTTCTGGAATGCACCAAGAATCATATTGCTTGTATCATAGGATTAGCAGATTTTAATTTATTTTAGACTGGTGAATGCTACAATTGTTGATTACACATTCGGTTTTTACAGGGACTGATATGTAAAATATTAAAGTGTGACTCCTTGCTTGTGCCAGCAGTGGAAGAAGTGTGAAATAAATGATTTGGCTTGTGTACTTTGTGTACTCTCTGCACACTAAGTACCAGCTACAATAATCAATCTGAGCCAATTTGCCGAGGGAGTTTGGCCAGTTTACAGGCATAGAGATGCCTATCATCAGTGAGAACTATTTGCCACTGTGACGTTATTCAAAAAAAGCACAGTCACATGAAACTAATTGATAAATTGAACTTAGAGTTGATTTTATCCTTTCCTTTACTTAGAAAACATGTATACAGAGTGAAAATGCTGTAGAAATTCAGCTCTGTACACATACCTGTGTAATAAAAGTAAATCATTTTCATTTTATCTGCATTTTAACAAAAAAAAACAAAAAAAAACCCATAACATACTGAACTTATTTAAAATAAAAATACAGAATAAGTGACTTGATGGCAACCACTTTTATTAAGAAGGTGAACAAAACAAATTTGTTGTGAAATTTGATGTGATAAACATAAACCCCACAGATACTGCTAATATTTTGCACAATTTCTAAGTAAAATAAGGACTAAACTAACAATAGCTGCTAAATTCAATGGAATAAATTTAAATTATTTATGAAAGCAGGAGAAATGTTCAATAAATATTTTACAAGAACTATAAGAACATGGCAATTTCTGATGAATCCTATAGGAATATACCATTTGTTTGGCTTAGAGTAGGGAAAGAAATCTATAACAACCACGGAACCGTCCAGACCCACGGCGCGACTCACTTCCGCAGACACATTTTAGCTGGCACCACCTGCGCATGCGTCCCACAAAACGTCCCTCAAAGGTTGTCCGTGAGTGAGTGACCACAATTTGCCATGCATAGCCCACGGCGCCAGTTCCTGCACGCCGTGGGAAAAAATATATAAAAATATTACTCACTCACACACATGCACACACACATGCATACAGTCCCATAAATATACAAGGCACAAATCAGAAAATCCCTGCTAATATTATTAACTTTAAAATAGCATTGAGAGGCTGCTGCCCACAAGCCCACATCCGGTCCCTGGAATGCTGGATTTTGGTTCTCTCTGCTACCTCTTCAGGGAGGAGCGCTGTTCCTGATTGCTCTCGTTAATGGACGTGGCTGTCACTCTTTCCAAACGGGGTCAGCACTGTGTCCCAGCCCGAGGTCCCCCTCTAGTAGGTCATCTTGGTGTGCAGGCTCAGTGACCATCTCTGCATCGCCCTCTGTTGCCCTTCCATCTTCCCCTGCATTGTCCAGCTTCACCGAGCTGCAGCCGGCCCCCACGTCATTTAGCCGCTCCATGTTCTGAAGTCCAATCAGAATTGGGTTCACGTCACTATGGCAGCGGCGCTATCAGTATTAAATGTGGCTGCACATGTGCGCAGCCCACAACACATTTTTGGAAAGCAACTTTCAGAGGTTGCCATGAAAACAAACAAGCGCAATACATAAGACGTGAGGTTGAAAATCTAACCTCGTATGCTTGTGGACTGGTCAGTAGTTTTCCCAGAGGTGCACACCACGATGGCAGCGTAGAGGTCAGGGGAGGGCCAGAGTGGGTCAGTGCAGGCCTAACGTAACTGTGCTCATGTTAAGGAGAGAGGAAGGGAAGGAGAGAAACAGAGGAGCCTTGCACATTTCTGGCCTCTCGTTATCCAAAACTTACTGATTATTCTGTGCACGCCTGCAGGGGCAAACACGCATGACATTGACACAAGAACATGTGTTCTTATTTCATTCTTGCAATAAATGCTGTACACATTCAGTGTTCATAGTTTGAGGCACAATAATGTAATGAATTGCCACCCTAAGGGGAAAATTGCATAAGGAGGTAACTATGATGGAACCTTGACCGAAACAGGTGCCATTTGTTAAAAATATTGCAGTGCGCATTTAAATCAGTACACACCATTATGATATACTGTACAGATGGGTGACAAATTAAAGGAAAAAACCTGAGTGGAGAAACATAATAAATGCAGATGCTTCCATAAAGGTGTACTGCATGATACAATTAAGCAAGTAACATCCTATCATGCTCTGTGGCATGTATAAAAATGCTGAGCAGGCCCAGTTAACCTCGATTTTGGATCAAGGTGGCAAGAGGAAAGGATCAAAGTGACTCTGATAGAGGTTTCAGTTTTGGGGCACTGATGGCAGGGGGTTCAGTCACTAAGACTGTTCATCTGGCTAGTGTTTCAATAGGAACAGTGACTAAAGTGACATTTTCATTTAGAACGATCAGTACATAGGGTCAGAAATTGTGGTCGAAAGCGCACAACATGATGTTTGTGCAATTGTGCGATATATAAGGAAGAGAAAGTCTTCCTTAGGTGAGAATGACAATACAGGACATGATCAGACTGTGTCAGCAAAAACAGTCCATCAACAATTACATTGGGAGGGATATTATAGTAGGGTTTCAGTGCATAAAACCCTAATTACAAAGACGGACACATTTGAAAATTCAGTGGTGCAAAAGCCAAAGGCACTGGTCTACAGAAATGTAGAAAAAAGTGATATGGTCAGATGAGTCATCTTTCACCACATTCGTCAGCTGTAATTTATCATCTGTCTGTATGTGTATGTGTATTACGTATAATATATATATATTACATGGACAAATGTATGTGGACACCTTTTCTAATTAGTGGGTTTGGTTACATCAGGCACACCCATTGATAACAGGAGCATGAAAGCAAGCATACAGCCATGCAGTCTCCGTAGACAAACATTAACATTAGAATGGGTCATACTCAAGAGCTCAGTGACTTTCAACGTGGCACTGTCACAGGATGCCACCTTTCCAACAAGTCAGTGCATCATCATATGTCTGCCCTGCTTGATCCATCCCAGGCAAAAGTGCTGTTATTGTGAAGTGGGTATAGGCAGAACAACATCTCAGCCACAGCTCAGCCACAAAGTGGTAGCCCACACCAGCTCACAGAAGGTGGCCGGTGAGTGCTGAAGCACGTACTGCGTACAAATCGTCTGTCTTTGATTGCAACACTCACTGCTTAGTTCCAGACTACCTCTGAAAACAACGTTAGCACAAGAACTGTTTGTCGGGAGCTTCATGAAATGGTTTCCATGGCCGACCAGCCACATACAAGCCTAAGTATACACACACACACACACACACAAACACACAGTCCGTAAGTATTTGGTATTTTGACAGTGGCACATTTATTTTGTTTTGTTTCTGTACTCCAGCATATTGGGTTTGAAATGAAACAATGAATAATTGTCACTGTCATTGCCTATGTCATTGATTGTTTTTTCTTATTGTTATCATGACTTTCATTGACACAATTCTGGTCTTCATGTGGCAGACACCAATAACCGACTCTAAAGCCAATCAAAAGCATAGAATCAAGACTGCAAGACTCTGCTATACCTACACTAAACAAGCAATTGAACACACCTGACTAATCAGAAACATCTGTGTAGACATTTGTCCCAAACATTACGGTGCCCTTAAATGTATAAATAGTGCTGTAATTTATACATGGGGAAACCAAAATGTATAAAAAGACCCTTTAATAAAAACAGAATGTGCACTTTAACCACAATTGTTTGATTATTATCTAAAATTGTGGACTACAGTGGCAAATCAAGAAAAAAAAGCATTTATTCCAAACATTACGGAGCTCTGTTTATATGTAGTACATACAGTAAAATAAACCTTTCTGCTTCTCTGAATGTGAAAACTGAAAACAGAAAGCAGCAGTCAAGACTTCAAGCTATAAAACTGTAGTCAGCGTTTCTTCACTGTATGTGGGAAGCCATGCTGGGGAATGGTAGGGGGAGGGAACTGGGGGCTGCTGCTTAGTTTCTCTGCTGCTGTGAATTTTATTTACAATGGTCAGCAGTTCTCACTTGACTGAATGTGGTTTGCTTTACATAATGAAATAACCAACCCATATACACGTCCTACATTTTACAGTGCATATGTTGTGTTATGACTCTTATGCATAATGTACTGCAAGAATTAAAAATGGATTATTCACTGTAAGTAAAGTTTTGAGACATCAAGCTTTCACATTTTGACATCCAAATTAATAGTATTGCTTTTAACAATTTTGAGCTTAGAGAATCTAAAAAGAATTTAAAGTGTTTACGCTGCTGTGTGAAAAAGGCAAGAAAGTGTTTTTGCTGAACATTATTTGTTTTACAGAAATGTCAACTCTCTTCATCTGGAACATGAAATATAGGAGAGAAATGGTGAGTATCCACACACAGTTTGAGGCTGCCCAAAAGTGTTTAATGAACAAATTGGGGACTTTTAAAATATATTTCCCCCTTCTGCAATCAAAATATTTTTGTTCTTATAGTGTATTTCATACAGTGTGATGATACTCATCTTTCTAGACAAAGTGAAGTAATTTGGCTCAAAGGGAAAATGTAACACTAAAGATCTGGTTTCAGATGTTTTATTTAGCACCATTAATAATTACCAGCTCATCTGCTATAAGCCAATGGGAGTTCTTTATTTTATGAAGTTCCATCACTAGCCCAGCTTCTGTAGGAGCTTGAAATTCTGTAGACTGTGGTTCAGCTGAAGTGGATACACACACGCACACACACTCAAATAATGAAATAATACCTTTTGAAAAAAAGTACAATCTTTTCCTTTGACATTGTAAACAAACATTGTTTAGCTGACTGATAGCTTCGATCAGCCTAATTACGTACAGTTATTTTTTCTACAAGAGAATGTTTTCCCGAAAGTCCTGTCTACCAAGGCTGAGTGACTCACACACAGTGGTATGAGATGGCTGAAGCGTGGAGTGCATCAGCTGAAAGTGTGGGTACAGTACCGTTTACAGCATGTGCCGAAACACTAGCACCTCCACTCTGATTGGATACAGTGGGAACCCAGTGAATATAGATTCCCCTCAGCCTCAGCCGTGAACTAGTTGCAGAAAAGATGGGGACATTATGCTTTTTCCTGAAACTCGTGGGCCCTATCAATGCTGAACATGCTTTTGTTCTGTGAAATATCCTCTGAAAGTTTAACTTATGAGTCAGCACAGTGGAATGCTGGTGACTGCATGGCTTCCAAATCATTTAAAAAAACTGATCCATGCTTTAGCCACATGCATCACTGTCTGCAAGTTTCCACACGGTACATACCCATTAGTATTCCTATTCCCATGGGATGGCACAACTGCTTATACAAGTGGATGTGTGTACACTATATGCGCACTGGGGAAATAAAGCTAGGCTGTAGTGAATATGGAGGACAGGGTATGATGTCAGATAGTGGAAAGTACTCTTATTAGAACAAGATGTCGACACCTGACATTTGATCCTGAGGAATCATATGAGATGAGCAGTTGTGTCACCCTCCATTTCTCTCAGGGGAAGAGGGATATTCTGAATGGATTCCACTAGACTTAACCTATCATCATCTCTTTCCCATTTTCTCCTCAGAGATGGCCATTTCCACCCAGTAATTAGAATAAATATGATGTAAGACACAACCTTTCCTCTATGAAGGTGAAGGATAAAAAAGACAGAGATGAGCTTGTCATTACCCCTCTCCCCCAAACTCCTGAGAAGGTTTTTTTGTGTGTGTGTGTGCATCTGAGTGGCATAATCAATCCGTGGAACTATCTGGGAACACACCTGCTCTCTCTCCCCTCTAGTGCAGGCTGCCCTTTTGACAGTTCCATTTATAAGCTGAGATAGGTCTCCGGATGACCAGGTGCTATTTTGTACAGCAGGTAAACATCCTGTCCCTCTTATCGCCATCAAGCAACAAGGAACCGCTGGAACCCAGCCTCACGCTAACAGGATTTACTTGAAAGGACCGGTGAGCGGCTGAGAGGGAAGGGGCCACCGGAACACCTTTTGATTTTTTGATTAAGGTTGGAAATTGGCCGGTCTCCACAATGGCTCCACTGCTGCCGTGACAACCGGAAAGACCGGAGAGGGCTAACACTGTCCAGCCTCCTCCAAGCTCCCCGGCACCAGAAATAACCATGGCAGCAGGACACGGTGATTATAAATCCCAACTCTCTCGGCACAGCGCTTGCGGCAGGTTGGCAGTGGGGGCGCGGGCAGGAAAAGGTGCTGAGCAGGTGCCTCGAGTGCCAGCTATGCTGCTTCAGCCACTTTGTGCCCAGTCCTAAACCTCCCTGCTCATAAGACATTTCACACATCCTGAGTCAGAAATCCAACAGCCCACGGTGATTAAAAGCAACCAGCAGCTACACAGAGCAATTCACACACCTGACAATAAACATCTTGTTTTTCAAATACTGTTAGAGCCCAGGTTGAATTTAGCAGTAAGAAATTCAGAACAGCATTCATGATAGTGTTCATGTTAAAAAGAAACATTGGCCTGGATTGACTCAACATTCATCCTTAACTTGGATTTACTGATAAATCCAAGTGATAAGGCAGACAGTAATCGCTAATGGCTATTGGTAGATGAAATATGTAAACCACCAAATTTGACTTGCCTCAAAATGACAAAAAGCTAGCATGTTAGCAAGAAAAAGCGGTGTATTTCATACACTAAAGGAAAAAAAATGCTTACTTGCCTTGGGAATGTATTCATTACTTTTCAAGGGCAGTGGAATATTTAAATACTGTCCATGACAGACCTGTGACTTTCTATGATGTGACAACTTTAAAATGTCAAGGACCACAGAACCGCTGCCTTTCACTGTAATGCACATGGGGGATGATAATGGAAGACAGCGTGTCCCGTGAACCCAGGTCTGACCATTTGTGGGCAGGACGTTCCTCAGACTGCTTGTTTGCCTACCTGATACAAAAGATTAAAAGGGTAGTTTCTACAAAAGAAGAGAATGTTCACAAACAGCCAGTGAGGAGTGAGAGGAGGTTACCAGCTTATTAGTTAGTGCGGGCTTTAGCTAAGAGCAGGTGTGGGGGGAGAGTGGGAGAGGGTACAGCAGGAAATATCCAAAACAGGAAATACTAGCAACAGTTACTGTAGATCAAAATGGCAAGAGGTCGCAAATAACGTAAAATAAAGTTCAACGCCACAAATATACCAAATCACACCGTACTAAGTGGAAATCACTGTTGCTGACCAAAAATTTTCCTTACTTATGGCCTTGATTTAAATTCAGTGTATTGGTGCCTGCTGCTGTTACTATGGTTACCTCAAAATGCCCTGCTGCATGAATGGGGCCAAATAAAAGGGAACAGATGGTGGAAACACAAACCTTCTGGGAGTGTAAGGAGGAGGCAGAAGCACAAGCATGTTTCAGTAATGGAAAAGCCACAGCCAACACTGGTCTGCCCATGCCTACACCTACACAGACTGAGGGGGTTGTTAGCTGACTGCCAATCACCACCTTAGAGGCGGTAGCCCTCTCCCACTCATTGGCTCTCAGCTGCTGTCCTCTTTCTCTCACTGGTTCTTGATATAAATCTGATTGCACTCATTGGTTCTTTGCTTGTGCCTTTTCCCACACACTGGCTCTTAGCTAAAGCCCTCGCTCACTCATCAGCACTCTGCTGGTAACCTCTCACTCCTCACTGACTGTTGGTGGACATTCTGTCACTCACTGGCTATTGGCTTGTACAATTTCCCACTCATCACAATATCTTACTGTCTCTGTGTACCATATATATATATATATATATATATATATATAGCACTGCTGTGTTTGCTGTTTGCGTTGACAACCAAATTTCCCCCAGGGTATAAATAAAGTATTTATCTATCTATCCATCTATCATTGGCTCTCAAGTGAGTCTAATCCACAGGCTCTCCCTGCAACAGGGAGCTAATGCTCTTTCAGTGGCCAAGAGCATCTCATATTTCAACCAAGCTTTATAGTCTAGTGAGGACAGAAAAATAAGCCACGGATACCATCTTTAAGTCTTAAAACAAAACCAAAAGCAGAAGCAATAAGAATGTGGAAATGTCACTCAATATCAGTGGACCTGGGACATGGTAGCGATGGATTTGCATTATCAACAAAGGCAAAAATGCTAACAAAAACAAACATCACCATTATCACTACATCCTTGAGACCCAAAACCTAGCGAGCAGGATGGTCACTCCACTGTTTATGTAGTGAGTGCCAGGCCTGGGTGCCTCCTGAACCAAATGGAAAATCACTGCTTTCTCTCAGACACAGTGGGCCGTGGGGTTCTGGCTACCGCAGGTCGGTCAGTAACAGGAGACACTTCGATGATGCTGAATTATGTTGTACTGAACATCCCGGCCTGTCGTGTTCTCTAAGAGGAATGGCCAGCTGCTGTTTCTTACCTCTGCCAGGTGTCTATTTGTGTCACTGCATGTAGAAATAGCAGCACGCCTCTATTAAGGTCAAAGGTGAGGGCAGATGACATACTGTACAGTCTGTCCACCAGCAAATAAAACATTTGAATGCAGAGATGAGTTTAATGTTACATTGGTTACCCAGAGGTGGATAACTGCATGTACACGTTCAGAAAGTAAAGTCATCCCCAGTATTTTGTTCCAATCACCTGGATTTGCTAATTATCACAATTCTTCTGACAGGAGGTAAAACTAATTAGTGAAATCAGCTGGCTGGTGGGCAGATGGAAGACCCACATAGCAGGACTTTTACTTTCTACCTCTGCAGTTACCCAGTACATTCTTTGTCTTGGCTCATTGAAGGTAAAACCGAGAGTTAAAAATGGTACTGTGAAGGTTTTTTCTCCCATTCTCAGAAGAAAATTGCTGTCCTTTCCACTACTTGACCCCAATTACAGCGCATATTAGCAGACTTTCTGTTCTGAGAAATGTCTGTGAAGCTGCTGCACTTCAAACTGAATACATGTGTAGGCACAGTCAACGAAATTCACCACACTCCCACATAGGACCTAATAGTCTAATTCCTGGGTACAAACTGTTTGCTCTGTGACTGACCGGTGTCTGAGCCGCTCGATGTTCAGTGGGGAAGTGCACCTGCGAGTAGAAGCGTCTCCGCCCGACCTGATGGCAGCACTTAACACCTCTTCCCTTAACGCTTTCTACATTGGCAAACGGCCTCCGCCATCTGGCGCGCTAGTCCCAACTGTGCGTTTGTCATCACTGCTGTTAAGAGACTATTTTCCTTCTCAGACACCGGTAAGATGGGTTTAGCGTTTGTGATTTATTAATTTGCCGAGTGTTCTTCTTATTGAATTTCTCGAGTGACCACATCGGCCGCTCCCCCTCTCGATCGGACGGAAGGAGCGCTGTCGAGGAGAGCAGACGCGCCCCTGGGGACCGGCGAACCCCGCCGTTCCGCCTCCGCTCACTCAATCGGCTGTGCGATCACCTCTGCTGTCTGTCTGCCCAGCAGACGGCACGCATCTATGAATAGAGTTCCTTCTGGAGATTACAAAAAAAACGTACTTGCAGATCAGCGACAATTTAAAGATTCACGTATTCTTAATTTATTGAACGTAATTTGACGCGTTCGTGAGTATATTAATCTCTCTGTCCCACCAGATGGCCCGGGATAATTCAGTAACGTGTTCGGGCGACCTCCGCTTTAAAAGCTGGCGGCCTTCCTGCTCCAGCCATTATACGAGCCACAATCGAGTTTGCCTCAATCCATTGTGCATCAAACTCGGCCTCGGAGGACGATGCCTTTGTTTTCTCAGCTCCCTGATCGAGTTACAATCTCTGTACACAATCACACGCCCCCTGCCCTGTTAAAGAAAAGAAAAAAAAAAGAAGGAAAAAAGAAAAAAAAAACAACAACTAAAGAAGCCTTTACATAGAAAGGCCATGTGAGTGACATCATGCCTGACTCACGCTGTTCTAAGACACCACAGGGACTTCCGCCACGGTCTTTGCAGAGCAAGTACTTTGAGTGTCATAACAACTGAGAATGAAGAGACTCCACCACTGATTCATGCTTTTCACCACCCCTTGTCTAAATGACAATGATACTTCTTTTTAAAATACAGGGTGGATGTGCTGGTTTTATCTGGCCCACTGTAGATTTCTGTTCTTAATGAAGCTTTGCTACTTCACTGGGTGGTATAGCTGAAGGATACATTTTGTCCAGGTTGTACCAGACTCCAGGTGTGTGGGAGGCTGGGGTCTGGGTGTCAGCTGTGTTGGCCGCATACGCTGGCGTCCCCTCCCCGGCAGTCTGGGAAGCACATAAGGAAGGCTGTAAGGGACAATCTCACACACGCACACGCACGCACGCACACACGCACCCACGCACTCATGCACGCACACACTCGCGCAAACACGCACAGGCCGGCTGAAGTGCCCAGATAATGGCAATGAGAAGAAAGCCGACCCCCTCGAGGGTCGCTAAGTGAAATCTAACGACCTCGGCTAAAAGATACGCGGGTCGCTCGACGGGGTGAGAACGGCTGGGTTCTCAGGCTAGACTGCAGCTGAGCGGGAAAAGGCCTCTGTGGGGTCGGGGACTCCTCCAAACCCCAGCGGACGCTCTTAGGGGGCATGGTTACGGCGTCCATTTCCATGAGAAAAGGCTTCCCTCTCCCTTGACGAAGCTATCAAACTTTCCGACTCTGTTCATAAAGCCACAGTGGAGACCGGGGAAGTTAATCTTATTGCAAACGTACAGATAGCATCAATGTCAGACTGGATGGTCAAAGAAATAAGAGTTTAGAATAAAGAAAGCACTTCAAGTATTGTCACTGAGACTCTTACTGCAGTTCAAAACAACAAAAGTCTCATGTTTGCTGTACAAGGTAATTAACCTCTACATAACACAACAGACAGTTTAAACATGGTGAAGATGAAAGCAGTGTTACACTAAATTATGGTGCACATTACACTCAACAGTGTGTTTCCGTGTATTTATCACACGGTGACTTACAAAGTAGTAGACGCAAAAACAATTTGCAAAATACAATGCAATGTAAGTATATGTGGTAAATATATCAGTACAGCACAGCACTCTGCTCACAACATGTCATTACAGCAAAGCGTTGCCAATAGCCACACCACTATGTCCGCATTACATTGGTCATTGCTAACTTTACCTGGTGTGAGGCCTGTCCCACTTTGTCTTCATCAGGATCTACTCCCACTCTAGAGAAACAGAAATATAAAAAATCAATGTATTACACAAAGAGAGAGGAAGAGAGAGAGGGGTTTGTACATTAGACACAGTCTTGCAGTGAATCTGAAAGGAGCTTCCCAGGTGGCACAAAGCTAAAGCTCAAGTCCTTGCTGCAACTGAACCCTTCCGCAGGGATTCATGTAATTTCAGGAAGGGTTATTGTAAGCAGGGTTTACTCATTCTTATTGTGCTAAGAGTTCCTACAATCTGCCTGCAACAACTGTACATGAAATGTGAAACTCTAACACAACGAAGCAGCAGCAGCACTGGCAGGGCAGGTAGTGTACCTTCCCACGCTGATGAAGGATGTGGCAGCAATGGGTGCGGCCAACAAACATTTTGGGGAAATTCCTAGTCTGGATTAACAGACAAATAAGGCATACATATAGTTTTAATAACAATGTCAGGAAATGGTCTTTCAGCATTAGTAGACTGAGAGTTACGCCAGAATCATAGCCCAGTCAATGCGAAATAAGTACGGACATGTTGTACTGAATCTTCTGCGGCTCACAGTAATTATTCAGAATGAAAGTTCTCATGCATCCTGTTGGTTGAAAGTGGCATGAACAAAACCTATGCAAATGAAAAAAAAAAAAAAACCACAAAGCCAATTACTCTTGAGATTTCAATGAATGTGATTATTCTCCTGTACCGAGCCAAGCGGTTGGTTTGCCCTGAATGCATGAGCGGGGGGGATGCGGCGCCTTGTGTCTTGCCCCCTGAAAATTGAAACAAATGGACTTGCAACCTGCCTGAGACAGCCCATCTCATTTGTAAATTAGAAAATTATCACTGCCTTCCAGTCTATCCCTTTATTATTTCTATCCAGCTTCAGAGCTAAGTCCACACTTCAATTCTGTATTGCCCTCACTCATCGAAACCTGACCTTCACCTTATGCTCCCAGACTTCCACAGGACAGCATCCAAAACCTACCTTTTCCCCACTGCGAGGGGAATATACACTCTACTGGTTTTCTTTTTTTTGTTTTTCTATCCACTGAATTGAAACCATTTTGGACTTGGGCTATAAGATAAATGTAATTAGTGTAATTTTAATGTTATTAAATGTCATCTCTAAAATGGCAGGCCTGCTGTCTGTCTGTCCCACATCACTGTGACCACTGGCAGCCAGGAGGGCCAGAGGGACAGTTGCCTCAGAGAGGCCTAGTCATTAAGTTTCTATTAAAAAAGACAGTGAGTTTGCCATCTTGAAATATGTGTTTCTGGTAGATAAAGAGCATGCATATGTGTGTTTGTGTGTGTTTGTGTGTGTGTGTGTGTGTGTAACAGAGATCAAATTACATTTGTTCAAATATACTATCATTCTACTACTCTTACTGCTCTTGAATCATGCTTAATTTGTCATTTCTCAAGTAATTCTTCAAATAATAAACATCAAAGGCTTAAAAGGTGGGGGTGGGGGGGGGGGCTCCCAACTGGTTTTGCTAATGAGGTAGGGGCGAGATATGCAGGGGGGTTGTGTGTTAAAGTACAAAACTGTACTTTGATTAAGGTGATACAGGCTGAGACAGAAAAGCTAAATGGAGTTAGCATGAATGCACCCACCTAATTTCTGCAGTGCACTCGTGTATGTACAAGCATGACCTGTATGTACAGCATGAACACTGCAGCCAGAGTGTATGTTTTCAAAAGTTTGGGCATGTTTTGTTGATTTTTTTAAAGGTCCAGGAAACTGTGAATTCTTTGCTAATGTGTAGTTGTAATACTTCTTTTCATTCACAAATGGCCAAGAAATATTTAAAAATGATTCTTGCAAAATAAAAATAAAAAACGTATAAAAGCCTGTGCCGAAATTCGCTTGCTTTTCCCTTGCCAGGTTTTCAGTGGGCAGGGTTACCTGGGTGTTAGTTACAAAACGAAAACTTTAAGTCCAGTGAAATCCTTTGTGCATGTAATATGTAAATGTTGTGCTACAGTTTTTTCAAGTTGAAAATATGTCATTTTTGACACTTGCCGAAAAGGTCATGTGACAGTATAAATCAGGCTTAAAGCTTTGAACCCACCAGGACTGCAGTTTTTTCAGAAAGATCTAAGGGCGCCCAGCTTTTGCTTTGTTTTTACAATAACAAAGAAGGTTGACATTTCACAAGAATAATTGGCAAGTGCACTGTAATCCCACTTCAGTTTATCAGAGTTTTCTCAGAAAGGGGCCCATTTACTGTTTTGTTTTCTTTTATCAATCTCATAAATACAGCAAAACAAATATCATTGTGTATTAAAATTTACAGAAGTATGTCATGTTTAATTACAGTTAAATGATGAACACTACTGTCATCTTTCAAAAAACCTTTGAATATTATAGGTCAACTTTGGGAACAATGCATATCTGTACACAGCGCATTACCCGTCCATTTCCAAATAGAGTATGCTGGTCTGGACACACCCCTAGTATTTTCTATACAAACAAGTGACTGAATACAAAACAGGAACATTTCTTAAAAAATACAATCTATTCTGTCCTTATACAAAGGGTACTCCAGAGCATGATTTGCTTTATTTAAAGGGTACAGCAAACCAGTCATAACCTCTGGAAATAACTGCTTATGAATGCTGAATTTTGTTGTGAAAATAATGTGAATCTCCTGCCCCTTAAATAGCAGCTATGGTATTCTTTTAATTGTAATTGCCCTGTCTAGTTCTGGCTGACCTTGCATCTCAGGGCCAATATAATATCTTTAAAGGTCCAGGAAACTGGATTCAGATTGTGGTTATATTCCCCAGAAGTGACAATAATTGTCTTCTTAATATTTCTAACCCAGGTTTTTAACCCAGTTATAACCATTACATTGTAATAAACCCTATTATATTATTGTGACCTTTTCAGCAGATAAGGATAGGGTGTATGTATGTAGGGCATGTATCCTGTACTCATTAATATTTGAATCCATAAGACACCTCATATGTAAACCATTCCTCGTCGCTAGGTTAGAGAAGGCTGTCCCGTGCAGTAACATTAGACTACCAGACAGCACAAAAGAAAGCAACATAAGCTTGGCTACACCATCGCATAGTTAAACCTGCAGATTATTCATTGTATAATACTAATGTAACACTGAGACACTGTACACTAACATTAGACTCGAAAGCTTTCTTTAACTCCAGCCAGTCAAGTTCTTCTACACCAATCTCGATCAAACCATTTCTATATGGACCTTGCTGTATGCCTGGAGGTAGTGTCATGCTGAAACAGAAAATGGCCTTCCACAAACTGTTGCGACAAAGTTAGAAGCACAGACTTGCCTAGAATGTCATGGCATTAAGATTTGCCTTTACTGGAACTAAGGGGCCTAACCCAAACCATGAAAAACAGCGCCTGACGAAGGGGTGTCCAGATACTTTTGGTCATGTAGTATATCACAAGCTAAAGATAGGCCTACTTAGGGAATGTTACTATCAGCAACAGCTGGGACAAAGGTGAAAAGCGGGAAGGTGCTACACCATGTACAAGTGATAACCTTTTAGCAAAAAAAACGTATTGTTTTTGCAGATAGTTGGTGAAGTCCTCCTTGCAAAAATGGGCACTACAAATATTGACTGTTGAGGTTATTGCAATATTGCAGTGCCCATGTGCCTCCAGAATCACATTTCTCATGGGCCTCTTCCTTTTTTTAGAAAATAAAAAAATATTGGTTTTTCTACTTTCAGAGAAGGCCCACTTCTTTGGCATTTCCAACTTAGCGTGACTGCAGAAAAGTGGCAAGAGCACTATTTACATATTAAAAGTAGAAAGGATTTCACTGGCCATAGCATTTTATTTACTTACATTGTACCCAACACGTCAGCAACTAATTAAATAATTCACAGATTTCAGTTTCCTGGATACTTTAAACAGTATATTTCAATGTAAAGAAAATGTACAGATTTAAAAAAAACTTTAGTAGTGGAGCACTGCCACATAAAACTCCACTTCTCATATTTTCCAATTGTCCATATTTTTGGCAAAACTCTGGCTCTTTGATCTTTAATGTGAGTAAACATGAGCTGTCAGGTAGAGGGGAGAGTGAAGGCAGAGAGCAGAGGACTAATGAGCTCAGTCTGACAAATCAACCACAGGGGATAAAACAACAAGGTTTGGATTTAACACAGGGGTTTAAGTTCTAGATGTGGACAATGGGTGTTCAGGTAAACTTTTGTATCTACACGGTGTGACCAAAAGTATAAGGACACCCCTTGGTTTGGGGCTGTTTTTCATAGATTGGGCTAGGCCCCTTAGTTCCAGAGAAGGAAAAACATAATGCTACAGCATGCAATCACATTCCACACAATTCTGTGCTTCCCCAACAGTTTGGGAAAGGCCCTTTCCTGTTTCAGCATGACAATGCCCCTGGGCACACAGAGAGGTCCATATAGAAATAGTTTTGTCGAGAACGATGTGGAAGTACTTGACTGGCCTGCACAGAGCCCTGACCTCAACCCCATCCCACACCTTTGGGATCAACTGGAAAGCCAACTGTGAGCCAGGCCTAATTGCCCAGTCAGTGCCCGACCTCACTAATGCTCTATGGCGGAATGGAAGCAAATCCCAGCAGTGATGCTCCATCTAGTATAAAGCCTTCTCAGAATAGTGGAGGTTGTTATAGCAGCAAATCGTGAACCAACTTCATTATAATACACATAATTTTGGATGAGATGTTTGATGTCAGGTGTCCACATACTTTTGGCCAAGAAGTGCATGCACTTCATTAATGTTTAAATTACAAAATTTTACTGTCAAAGCGTCTAAACCATATCAGTTACAGTAAGTATGTGTACGGAGGTAAAGCACCAGGCTATATCCAGCAAATGAGTAAATATGTGCAGATAGAAAGTAAAACATAAAAAAGTCAAACAGAAGAAAAAGGAAAGCAAACCATAAAGAAAGCTCTAACCTTAATGGTACTCATCAGCTCAATCTGACAAAGACCAATGTGGGTCGAGGCTCAGGATTTTAAACAGCGCATGAGACCTTTGTCTTCCAAAAATACAACCAAATACTGTATATATTTTTCTTCTTCCAAAGAATGGCCTTCTTTTGGCAGTCTCTCAGTTACATCAGTATTATTTTATCATTTGATATCAGTACAATTACAGGGCAATGGTATATAATTAGCCTTTGCTGGCCTGAGTGGGGAAAACTACGCTGTTAATACATGTTGAGATTATCTGCAGTTATCCTATCATGTGGGTGAGAATACTGTATGGTCTCATTTAACAGACCAAACTTTGACCCCTGCCATTTCCGCTGCCTGATACTTCTAATAGTGTCTCCTCTCATAAGCCTCTGTATGTGGGGGTGGGGGTATAATATTACTGCATAGACATGCATATTCAACTAGACAGGCAAGTACGCCTTCAGCTAACCTAAGCTTGTGAAGCTCTGGGCGCAAGCCTGTACTGCGCATATAGTAGAGTACAAAACAGAGTCTCCATTAAAGTGAATGGGGGATATCAGACTTTTGAAGGCAAAATAAAACATCCTCGTTGCCCTTTCAATGAAAAGCAGACTGAAAATATGTAATATGTAACAAAATATGTTCATTTTAATAAATATTTTCCCAGAATGTCTGGGCCAAAACAAAAATTGTTTCACAAACCGCTACACATAATGAAATTTATGATCACAAAAAATTGGCTAATGAGTTTTTCTTTGGTTGATCACCTTGGTATTCTACACTGATATCAATGGGCAGCAAGGTCTTTTGCACGCAACATGCGCAGTAGAGGCTGTTTCCCATAACTTCCTAGGCTTCACTGCCTGGCCCTTCCTACCATCTCCCTTTCCACTGTACGTGTTATGCATTTCTGTGCCTGTCCTGTACTACTGTGCAGAAATTAATTTCTTGCAAACCAGTTCCTGTCAGTGGGGATCATTAATGTTAACATCAGATGGTGGATATCTAGTAATAAATCACTCTACTCCATTTTAAAGCGGTATGCACTGGAAAATCTTTTTTTAAATCACTAGTGTTGTTATCACTACTATTGTGTTGTGTCTTTGTATTGTGGGAAAGATAAGACAAACCTTATGAAATGGTTCTCTGTTTCCTAAGAAATAAAACTTCAGACAAAGAGCACTAAGCAAATTGTATAGAGTATTACAGTCCTTTAAATTGATCTAACAGTAGCAGTTCACTGTGCAGTGGATAATATGACTACACTACCGGACAATGACATCTGATGACTTTCATTAAAGCAGACACAAACCCAACAATGCACCACAACATTATAGCAAATTCCCACTCTATATTCTATAATGAATGAATGCACTACAATGCTGCAGTGCATACATTTATTTTTCCACATCAATGCATTGCAGGACTAGGGACTGTAGATACATGTGATGATAATGTTCCATCATGCTGCTTTAAAGGTAACTTTAAACATGATAAAATGGTTAAAAAAAATACACAACCAAGCAGAATTTGAAATAAAAACGATGAAGATAAATGTAAAAACTGTCTTCAGCAAATAAAATGTCCTTATGGAATTTCCTCCAGCAAGACTGGATTTGAATTCAGACATTCCCACTACACAGCAGGCTTAAGGTAATGCCTTATTGTGTTATGCAATAAATAAAGTAGGCATTTCCATAAATGTAAGAATGAGCACATGCATATAATATTGCACTTTTTCATCACATGGCAAGTTACTGTAGTACTTTGTAGTGAAGCCAAAAGCAAAACATGTAAAACGTCATCCCTACAACCACACATGGAGATGTCTGGAGCTGGCCGATGTCCATAGAGAACACAGGTGTTCACAAAGAATCTATTATCACTCTCCCATCCCCCTGCTGAGAGCCATTAATTTTAGTGGAAACTGACTGTAGGCACCATCAACACCGCCTTAAACCACTTCATCACCTCCTGTGGACTACCCACCCGGGACACTTAGCTTGAGTCATATGAAGGAGACAGGGACGAGGCCACCTGATCTCCTAGGGAAGCCAAGCTGAGGCGCACACACTACAGTTTCAGGCAAATTCAAATTCGAGCTTTGTCCATTCTCAGTACCCGATGAGACCCAAATGTGATTCGGCCCAGGCCAAAGATGAGATGGCTGCAGTCAAACTGGATGAATCTCCTGATCATACAGTTCTCATAATCACCACTTGCAAATAGGATATTAACTTGAGACAGGCTGCGCATCCACAGCCGTAAACACTAGACTATCAGACAGTGAGGTCAGCTGAAAAAGAACACACTGGAAAATTAAACCAGAGAGTGGTAAGTGTGTGAGGAGCCAGTCGCTGTGAGTAGCATGATGACCGGCGGTATGCTGGTGCCGTGCTCCAGGAACCCCTGTCCTTCCCGAGGGCTGCTGGGGCTCTAATTAAGCTCATTGGCTGGATGATTGTGGGTAATTAAGGCAGCAGGAGGAAGAGGCTCTCTGCTGTAGTCCCGTCAGGTCAGTCTCTGTGGCAGGGAATCACAGAGTCCACACTCTGTGATTCAGCCACCCAGGGAGTCGCAGAGCACCACATAAATCCAACCTCTCTGTCAAACGACAATTTACCACGTCCATAATAAGTTCAGTTATGACACCGTGTCACAGCTTGGTGATGGCACATACAAAAACACTGTGTCATGAGTGTGATTTCACTGAAAATGACAGTGTCTTGGTGTCTATTCATCTATTCCTTACAGGTGTAGCGTTCAACGGTGTAATAATAAGTGTCTCTTTTCAGAACATGGTACCTGTCATATTTTTTTTCTACTGCATTAGACTTGGAGGAAGAAAAAAAAATCAATCAACAAAGAAAAATAATTAGATGCTGAAGCAGCCGCTGTGCACTACGCACATAGCATGGACATGAACCAAACCTTGCTGTCAGTACAGATGAATCCAATTAGCTATTCAAGCTCTCAGGGGCAGCCAGCTGGGGCATTGCTTGAATCCAAAAGCGCTACGCTATCAAATACTGCGAGCAAAGGGACTCAGCCAGGCACAAACAGCTTGCGTCTGACCTTTATGACAGAGCGCGGACATGACAACATAACGCTGACCTCAAGCGGTATCAAATACACTAATGCCTGGCAGCTCCTCGCAGTTCAAGGTATAAATAGTACAATACAACACCGCGCCTGGTAACAGACTATGGTCTTAAGTTTCATCCCCGGCACAAGAAAAAAACAAAACGAAAAAAAAACAGAAAAGTTATTGGTCTGAAAAGGTTCTAAATTAAGGCGAGCTATTCGTTCGGCTCAGCAGGAACCTTACAGAGCGCAGCGACAGGGCCCTCAACGCCGATGCTGCGCTAAGAAGCATTAGCGATGATAACCAGCGTGCAGGCGTAATATTCCGCCTCTGCCGAGATGGCCAGTTGATTAAAAAACAGGGCTAGCGCAGCGTGACAATGCCACTGTCTGGGTCGTTTCCACAGGTGATGCCGAGAATACGTCCTCTTTTATATAATTTCAGAAGCCATTCCGCCGCCAATTCTGCTCGGGCAATTTGTCTTTCATACCTGTCATTATTCGTAATTCGTATCCTGTTTTCTTCTTCTGATTCATAGCAACGGGTGTAACAGCAACAAAGGGTCTGAACAATGCAGGGCAGTGAAACAGAGGCGATATCCATGGTAGCTTCTAAACTCCATGAAAAGATGTCCATGATAAGCCATGTTTATCCTGCAGAAGAGTGGATTTTGTAAAATTGTGTGGGTTGGAAAATGAGAAGGACGGGCGGTGAAGCTACAAGGGTCTGAGACAGAGGGAGTGAGTGTTAGAATCTCACAAAGGGAGTCATGTCAGATGAACCTGCAAATGTAACTCTTTTTGTAATCGGTGACATATATAACAGCTATTTATTTCCCACGGCACACGACTCACTCTGAGGGCAAAGACACTGGAACTCTCGCAAAAGGCGAAACACCTCAGCCTTTTCACTCTTATCACTTTCTCCCCGGTTCACAGCAGAAGGGACTGAACCGAAAATACAGTCAGTGGTAATGAATCTTTCATGAACACCATCAATTACTGGATTGTACAGTCATGAGTGTGAACAATTTCCCTCCTATAGCATATTATGACACAGTGTGTTGCTACGAACACACACATGAGTTATTCTATTTTACCTCTATGTACAAATCAGAAGCGAAAAACCCTGTCCATAAACTGAACCTGTGCACTTCTTAGCACATAGCGCTTCCTCCATAATTAACTCTGAATAACTACATCACTCAAGCATTCATGGTCCTTTTTTTTCCTTCCCAAGTGCAGGCCCATTGAAATCAAGTCCATCTGCCCAGCTTTCTTTTAACCTCAAACACATTAGGATGTGTGCTGAGACACATGGCAGCGCTGTGCGCCAGACTGGTCGAGGAGACAAGGCAGAGACTGTGTGAGGGCAAACCCCGCCTGACTGTACACACAGGAACAGATGTCCAAGTCGAGGCTTGCCAAGTCTTCTTAATGCCTCTCTTTGGAGGATCTCGTAATCCAAGTTTATAGTGCACACGCACACACACACACACACACACACACACACACAACTGTGCAAAGAGCTATTAGAGTGATTAGTATTATACAGTTCTCTATTGTTCCTTTTTCAACAATACACATATATTAGCAAAGTGCTTTAACAGAAGGTAGGTGCACAAAGTACTGGTTCACAAGCAGGAAAAAACACTTTAATTATATAATACCTAGAAAACTGAAAATTGCTGGTCTGAGCATTCTACAGAACATGCAGTCCTGCTTGTTCATTCAGTTCTTAAAAAGGAATATTTTTAATAAATGGCAAAAGCCTCTAGGTTCATCCAGATATACAACTGCAGATTTTATGCAGTGAATGAGATGGTTAACGGTTAACACCCAACTTAAAATGCGCATCCATGACAAACAGTAAAATATGAAAATGCCATACCAGTGATGCAAGGAAAATTAACAGTGGACAGAGGACAAAATGTGACAGCTGGGAGGAGGGGGGGGCAGACAGGAAGTTTGCATTCCCAGAGTGCGAGACTAAAACTGATGAGTGATAGAGGAGTGGGGGGAAAAGAATGCAGCAACAATGTGCACGTATCTGATGCCAGGTTGTGCAGCTGAAGGATCACCACATACACCCTCTCCCATCAGAATTAACTTAACACTGCCCACACAAATTACCTAGTCAGTTCCAGTTTTCACAAAAGTAACATGCTAAACAGGCATGCGCATACCCAATGATTGCGTGCTGTGCCAACCAACCTGACAGTGGCTGGAGACTCTCTAGTGCATACAGGTTGGGCCTGCCTGTTCGGACAGAATTCACACCCCACTCAAATGCCGAGGTGTATAGGGTTTGGTTTATCAGTTCAAGAGCTTTCAATCACATCTTAAATAGCGATTACGCAGACAACATGAATAAGCAGTTATTCATTAGACTTACGTTAATTACTGGCTGGTTATGCAGATCCCTGGAGAGGACTTTAAGAATAACACTGAATTGATCATCAATTTTAGGCATGAAAAGTGCAAGAAATGTTAAAATGCAACCTAATTTCGTGGAAAATGGCAGTTATTGGGCACATTCACAGCCGAGGTCATTGTAAAACACGGTTAAGTTTGAAATAAGTTCAAATTAAAGCAAGCAACTTTTTTCAGTTTCAGTTATTTTTACAAATCAAGCATGGTAAATGATCTTAAGGTGACATTCAAGTTTAAATACAAGACCATTTTTATAAATTAGGTCCTAGGTGTTCAGACGGTGTTTGGGTTGGAGAACATGATGTCAGGTGACCAGCCGCAGGGAAGCTTCTCGCTGCGTATTCTTACTACACACTGAATGTCTGCATGTCAGAGGGTGCATTCTCTGGTCTCCTCAGGCCAGTCTACCCCCTACCTGACTTTTCACTGCTTCTCACACACACAAGCATGGTTCTCACTGACTAGCACACCCTTGGGACACTGCAGGGAACGAATGAGAAAAACCTGGGGAGATTTAAATGTCCGAGCGCAGTGTTGGGAGGGCACACAGGGCTTTTGGGAAATCAGACGTGACTGAGACACTTGGGACCGCTGTAGTAAATCACAGACTCAACAAATCAAATGCACTTCAGCTAGTTCAAAAAACGTGCAGGTGAAAGGACAGTAATAAAAAAAAAAATGTGCCGTTTTGATAAAAATGGTGTTCTAGAAGACACTCCCTGAATGCAAATTTCCTTTAAGGGGTATAGCAGGAATGCTAAGGGAACATGAACCCAGTGGTACGGAAAAAAGAAAATCATGGTTTGGTAAACAGTACTCGAATGGTTTGTTCCTTCAGAGTGTCAAAATAGAGAAAACTGATTAAATCTAGTGAGGTGAAAAATATCTATGAACACTTTGTGCATTGTACCGTCAAATCCACTACATAAAACAAGAGGTGGGTGTGCCGTCGGTAGCTCAAAGCCAGTGTAGCACGACCGCTTCCACATGCAAATGAAAAAGCACAGAAACCAACCTCAGCACGGCTGCATGAATCTGATGCATTTGTTTCCTTCAGCTGGACAGCTGGGTTTGATGACCTGGGTGACACTAAAAGCAGGAAGGTGTCCCTCCTCTCTCAGCTCCTCATTCCTCCTCCTCACCCGCGCCATTGCCTCCCACAGACCAGGCTCCTCAGTGCTGTTCTCCTACTCCCACTCCTTACCAACACCAGCTCCTCACACACCCCCTACCTCCCCTTCCTCCTCAGAGCCTTAGGCTGTGTTTGAATGCTTTAAAATGCATCCTTCCTTCCTTCCATTTCCCCCCGTGACCCAGAAGTCGGTAACTGGTTGCCATGACAGGTAAAGTTCAAATGGTTCAGTAAACCATGGAAGGCAATGTGATCTGACCTGGTTTGCCTCCTGTGGTGAAAATGCAGGGATAGATCCTTTGCACAAGTGATTTGGGATAAAAATGACTACAAGCCCCAAAAGACTCTGCGGAAAACAAGTATAATAACAGAAAAGTTAGTGTGGAACTTTGAGTGTGGAGGGAATAAATTAAGAAAGGAAATATATTTTGTAAATCAAAAGCACAAAGGATCCAGAATCACATCTCGATCACAGACTTGCACATTTATTACAACGTGGACAAAAACTGCACCTTGTAGTGAGAGAAAGATAATCTTTCAAATAGACAAATAAAAGAATCCTAATGGCATTCAATCCTTAAATAAAATGTGATTTGTTGTAGTGCCATTTATATCATTGCATAATGGAATTGTTACAAAGGGCTATTTGTGAGTAGTCAGGTCAAAAGGTAAGAGCGTTGGAGGTTCCAACAACACTCAGTAATGACACTGAATGAAGGAGGATGTCCGAAATCTTATGAAAACGTCTCTCTGCTCTCATTTCCTCCTCGCCTCCCCCACTTCCGTTTCTTTTTTCTGTGTGAGTGCTCAGAAGGAATCAAGGACAGGAAGTAAACAAATGTCTTAAAGAATTTAAATACAGCCCAGCCACTCCCTCGTCCTCCTCTCACTCCTCCTCAAAGAGGCTAGTACTCCTCAGGGCCCTACCTCTCCTCCGCTCTTTACCCCCTCCCCCTTCTACTATGAGCTCACCCTTTAGTGCTCCCCTGAGTATTCCTACCCGCCCCCCCCCCTTCCCACTGTGCCATTCAGTGTACCTCTCCTCTCCCCTGCTCTAAAAACACAGAGTACTGAAATTATCACAAGCTAAAAATAAAGAAGTTATAAATAACTGTGCCAATCAAGTCTGATTGTGGAAATAGCAGTGTGGCATTGGGACTGAGAAACCCTAGTAATGCTGAACAGAGAACACAGCACAGCATGTCTCTATCACACACACACACACACACACACACACAGGCACACATACACACACACAGGCACACACACAAGCAGACACACACACACACGCATGCACACACACACGCACACACACACACAGCACACACACACACACACACACACACACACAGGCACACATACACACACACAGGCACACACACAAACGCATGCACACACACACACACACGCACACACACATGCACGTACACACACACACACGCACATACACACACATACCATGATATAATTTACAGACATGCATGTACAAACAAATTCTTGTGAGCACAAACACACAAATGCACAGAAACACACAAATAAAAAACTGATGGACTACCACAGTACATGCATGCAAGCACACACAACAAACACTGACTTACATGAGCATGCATGCACACACATGCAAAAACATACATGTGCATATTCACAAACCCCCATGACACAGCGACACAAGTCTATGTATGCATGCACACACATTCACAGATGTACAGAATTACACAAATTAACAGATATGAGATGCATTAGCATACACAAACATGCACACAAACACAAGCACACACAGAATGTCAAGAATGCATTAAGTATATCTATATGCAACACATTAATATATTAAATTGCATTTGCCTAGTCCCTTTCATCTCTTTTGAGAATTCAAACATTCCTTCAGTGAGTAGTACAACCACAATAAGTCCAATACCACAGAGCTATTCAGCTATTTGTTATGCCACACACATTTGATTAAAAAACCATGAATTGTATCCCTCAGCAGGTGACATTCTGAGATTATACTGAAGAGATACTGCACTGTCTCTTTGCTGTTGTTAAGGGTTTCATCTGTGCAATGCAGAAGCTGTGCACGTAATCTTTGAAGAGTTATAAACTTAAGCCTAGCTGTTTGCAGCCTTTTCATAATGGGACATTTGTTTTTTTGGCCTTAGCATGCCTGAGCATAACAGCAGCGCTAGCGCTATCTGTTCTATTATTCATACTAATATAGAGTCTTTTAAGTTCAAATATACCTGCCAGCCACTGAGGAACGTAGCGCATGCTGATGTTATAATTACACAGGCGTGCTCGCGCATACACACACACACACACAAACATTCACACAAAAAAGGAGTCCTCTCTTTCGCACGCACACACACACACACACATACACGTGCGCGCGAGCGTGCACAAACATGCACAAAATATTTGTCACACCTACAAATGTACACAGACAAACACACACGCACAAAAACATGAGCACACACACATACACGTGTTCACCCACAAGTGCACACAAACATGGACAAGGTTACAGCATATTAGGACAAAACGGTATCAGGCATAGTATAATTAGCACAGGCACTGCACATTGCATGCAGAAGATCCATAGGGCAGGCATGGAAGGATATGTCAGCATATTCATAAAAAAAAACCCTGAGAAGAATACCCCGAACTGGAGTAAAGATACACAGTGCAAATAAGGGTTTGACTGATGGAGACTGTTTTGGGAATGGACAACGTAATAGGGCCCACATCTATAGGGTAATACAGCAATGGCTTCCCAACATTATGTCACCTTTTAGGGGAAGCATATAGTCAATACTTTAATACAGTAGGTGCTGAAAAGAAGGGGTTTCTTTCAAATCAGAAAGACAAAAGCAAGGCAGAGTGAATCTGTCTCTGCTAATGTGATACTTATTCTTTTTCATGTGGGAGGAAGTGTGTGGGGGGGGGGTGTCATGGTATGAGTGTTGAGTACAGTTTGCTGTTAAGCACCCTTTTACTTTGAGAAGGGCCCACCTCTCCAACGACACTAATGTATTGCGCTGTGGCACTCCCCTTAAACATATCGAGGGGACGGTTAATAACAGGAAGCCATGTTTTCATTTTTCAAACGAATGAACAGTACCAGCTGAGATAAATAGCCCTGACAGCAATGCATTAGACCAACCCAAGGCAAAAAAAAAAGCTAAAATGTTCCATCACTTAGAGCATAATCAATAAAGACTTGCCGTGGACTGATATTAACCTCATCTGTGACTTACTACGGCAGCTCCACCCTTCAGGCCTCCGAGAGTCACAGTTTACTCAAATTGATCTGAAGATAAATGGGAATTAACTGTTCTCAGGCCCACAGAAAGCACTAGAAGTTCAGAAAAAACAGACAGATTGTTTGGATGAAATGGAGAAAGCCAGGCCTCAAAACAATCTCAGGCCTGCGAGCACCTCATCGGAGCGTAAGATTACAGCTGTAATAAACAACCTCGAACCTCACCTCACAGTTTCTCCGCCAAATTTACCTTCAAAATATGTTTTGTCTGACACATTGCTGGAGCAAAATCTGCCAGCAGAAACAACATTTCACGTGACATAACGCTCCTCATAAATATAAATACAAAGCTGATTAATTTCCGAGCTTCGTGATGGGTCCCTCAAAAGATATTACAGAAGCAAATAGCTTTGGAAATCTCATTAACTTACGTGGTACATCCCTCTAGCAGGAGCACATTTCAACGTTTCAAAGCCAACAGCGCTGCAAATTGGTTTTCTAATGCACATTTTTCAAAGTTTTCTGGGAAGAAATGATTCCGAACCGACAGAATAAAATATCTGTGCGAGCGCTTCCATAATTTAACCTCTTCAGGGTAAATCACTCTGCCCTTCTCTCTGCATTAAAACTAGCGGGGGAGAGGAAAAGAGGAGAGGGCAGCAATTTTTCCCTCCGGTCCTCAGACGGGATCATTCCTCCCATTACGGGCAGCGCTAGCGCTTTTATCTTTTTTTTGCCTGCACCTTCCTCCTAATGCAAGACTGCAATCCTGTGTCCTTCTGACAGCGTGGAAATACATGTTCCAGATACTGTGTTATGAGTTTATGATTGGCAGCTCTGCATTATCATTCATACACAGGACCTTTAGCCTGTGCTGTTTTCACAGCCTAGCTCACTAAAAGCTACTAAGCTATGCTGAGCTGGGCTCTCAGTGTGGAAGCGAAGGCCTGCAGGGATTGTCTGCAGAGGGGACGGCAACCCCCCCCCCCCCCCCCAAACACTAACAGCTCTGACACTGAGACCAAGCTCAGCCAGCTGAAAAATTCAACACACGCAAACAGACAGACAGACACACACACACGCAGACACACACACACACACATGCACAAATGCATGCACACACATACACATGCACAAATGCACGCAAACACACACACATACACACGCACAAATGCATGCACATACATACACACATGCACGCACACACGTCCACACACACGCATATGCACACTGAGACACATACACACACATCACATGCACGCACACACGCACGCGCGCGCACACACACACACACACACACACGCACGCGCACACACACACATACACACAGCCCAATGCACTCCCGTTCTTGCGCGAGGCTGTGGCGATGGGAAAGGGGCCACTGCTGTGGACAGAGCCCGCAGCAGAGGGGACGGCGAGGTCGTCGGGGGCTCTCAGAGGAGCACAGGAAGTGGCGGAGGGGGAGAGGAAGTGATGGCGGCAGTGAGGCATGAAGGAATGACATGACTGGGAGCCGGCCCATCTGTCCGCTCAAAATGTGCAAACAAACAGAGCTCGTCAGCCACAATGCAGCTGGTCGAGGACGGACGGTGCCTTGATTGGCAAACTCATTATTATAGTCATTATTTTTAAAAATTCCCAACGGTAGTGCAGTCTGTAAGTATTTGCACAGTGACACAACTTCTGATGTAATTCTACCGCCAGCAGGAGAATTTGGTATTGGTCATTTGCAAACTATATTTATCGTGCAATTAACAAAGCATTTACATTTTAACTAGCCAGCGGCACAGGCATTTAGTGAGCTGCCAATCAAAATAAACTTCAAGTGAGTATCTGCAGAGAACAGACATGCCATGTCAGACCTCTAGAACTTGGATTTAGAGAAGACATACTTTGCATCCAAATTACATTTTTATTTATTTGATAATTTTTTTTGTGAGAGAACAAGGTGTAAGGTATTGGCCTGCTTTTTAAAAAATTGCAGAGCATTTTTTTCCTTTTTTTGTTTCCTCTAATATACGGCATCGCCGTTTGTGCCACTGGCTACCGTTATGCCACCCACAACCGCAGCACAGCAGCAATGCGATGGAAGTGTGTGAACTCATCTGACATGCCTGTCTGTGAGCCAGAGACAGTAGAGCGGGTAACAGCCAGTACCCCTCCCTCACTGGTGACAACTGGCACTGTATGTGTCTGAGCGTCATTGGGAGGAGCGAATGCAATTTTAGCCTGCAGAACCCCAGCTGAATCAACCCTCTCTCTACCCCAGGTGAGACGAGGCTAATGAGGGTCTAGTCTGCCAACAGAGGGTTATCTGCTTTCAGCGGTGAGCGCCTTAACTGACTGAGCCACTTGGGAGTCCGCTTTGAGATTTTCTGTCCACTGCAATGCCAGTTACCTCACACCACCGGGCCATCGGTGTCAAGACTGAGGTGGAAATGCAGCAAGACTGGTACTATAAACAACATGGAGCTCTGAACCTCAAAATGTCCTCAGGGAAATGTGCCTTAGATTCAGTGAAAACCTCTAACTAGAACCCAATCACAGAACCAGTGCGCATAATGGGCAATCATGAGTATACATTTAGACATGGAGAGAGGCCATGAGAGAAAGGGGGAGATGAAAAGTGATGGGGGAAAGAAATGAAACATATAAAACATAATATTTTTCTATGAAACAGAAAAATATTACTTAGGGTGCTATTTAACAAACATTAATGAAAATGACGATAATGGCAGTAACACTTGGGCAAAGTAGACTAAGACTAAGGAAAGCCACCTCTGTTTATAAAATTATTTTGTTTTAATTAATCACTGTTTCAGTGGCTGTATTTCATCACTGTCAGATATTCCTTGTGTCATCAAATAATTTACTGACTATGATTAACAACCTTTACAATGTTTTCACATCTTCCAAAAATAAAAGCATACTGACAGTGAAATGATGATGAGAGGGAGGCAACAGCAAGAAGGTCAGGGGTCACCATGGTTTCCAAGAAAAATAATATTACTCATCTGGCCTGAACTCTCCCTGTAAATACTCAGCATATTGTTGAGTCATCCATCACATAAGCTCCTCTCCTCTAAGAACCATAAAATGCTACAAGGTGAGAAAAATGAAAACCTCCACCCTAGAGGGATGCATCCATGGTATGGCCTGTGCCAGTGTGGTTTTGCAACTTCCTAATTCCTCCTCTTTTAGCTCTCGGTGTAGCCTGTCAGACACTACATGAAGCCACTGCCTCATGTTCTCTCTGTTATAAAATCTCATTTTAGAGTTACTGTCAGCCGACCGTAACTCTGTGTCGGTTCTTGTACTCCTCGACCTGAGTGCAGCTTTTGACACAATTGATCATGGAATTCTACTGGACAGACTCCAGGCCTGTGTTGGACTTCATGGACAGGCACTCGCATGGTTTGGATCATACCTATGTGACAGGAAACAGTTTGTCAAATTAAAAGAAGAAGAGTCCAGCTCCTCAATAATGAAATACGGTATTCCACAAGGATCAGTACTAGGACCAGTACTCTTCTCGCTATATATGCTACCACTTGGCAATATTATCCGGGCACATGGCGTAGAGTTCCACTGTTATGCGGACGATACTCAGATTTATATTTCAATGAAACCTGGCGAAGCACTGCCGCTTTCACGGTTAGAGGCCTGTATTGTAGATATCAAGGTTTGGATGCTTTCAAATTTTCTGCTCCCAAAATATTAAGGGAGAAATTGTCTACTCTCACCTTAAACTGTGACGGTTGTTTGGCTGAACCTAATATGGTCGTTAAAGACCTTGGTGTCACCATTGATCCTGATCTATCTTTTGACACCCATATAAAAAACATATGCAGAATTGCCTTCTTTCAGCTACGCAACATAGCTAAAATTAGACATTTCCTGTCAGTTGGGGATGCTGAAAAATTGATCCATGCCTTTGTTACGTCTAGGTTAGATTACTGTAATGCTCTGCTTTCTGGCTGCCCTAATAACTCGTTAAAGAGTCTCCAGCTTGTGCAGAATGCAGCTGCTCTTATCTTGACCAGAACTAAGTATGAGCACATTACACCAGTACTAGCATCACATCACTGGCTACCCATTAAGCATAGGATAGATTTCAAGGTTTTGCTCCTGATTTTTAAAGCTCTGCATGGACATGCACCTGTGTACATATCTAACCTGCTCCTACCTTATAAGCCCACAAGGTCACTCCTATCCCAAGATGCAGGCTACTTGGTAGTCCCAAGAATTTCCAAAAACCTAAAAGGTGGTAGGGCTTTCTCCTACAGGGCCCCACTACTGTGGAACCAGCTTCCAAAATTTATAAAGGAGTCAGACTCAGTCTCAATATTTAAATCTAGATTAAAAACGCACCTCTATGCTCAGGCTTATAATCAGTTATAGTCTGGAGACAGAGTGCGAGAAGCCTGTAGTCATAGAGCTTTGTAGGTGGCAATCGTTTCCTTACTGTCACTTGTCAATCAGCTGTGATCCGACTTTACATGGGCTGGCTCTTGATAGGTGGGTATGGTTGTCCACCCCTCATGACTGCATGGGCTCTCCATCCCTGTCCTAGTAGCTATGCAGCCATATATTACTCCTGGCGGGCTCCCCCCAATACATACTACTGCCACTTTACCCACTGTCTGCTATATTGCAAATTCCCTAATTGCCGTTTCTACCCTCTTCCCCAGGCTGCCGGTGGGGCTCTTGCCCCAGCCCTCGAGAGTGCTTTGAGAGTCGTCTGGTCTCCCCCACCTCTGCGGTCCAGCCCCTCTTTCGTAATTGCCTCCACCCTGCGCCACCTGTTGTTCTCCATCACCGCCACCCGGCCCCACCCATCATCAGAGCCACATCATAAACCTTACAAAACTGACTGACATGTTGGTCACCGGTCGGCACCCTGAGCCGACCAGAGGAGAATGGGTTTCCCCCTTGAGTCTGGTTCATTCCAAGGTTTATTCCCATCTGCCACAGGGAGTTTTTCCTTGCCACTGTTGCCTTAGGCTTGCTCCTGTGGGGGTTTAGGCCAGGGTTGTCTGTAAAGCGTATTGTTGACAACTGCTGTAAAATACGCTATACAAATAAAATTTGATTAATTTGATTGATCATTGGGGTCCTTGAGGGCGGCTAACTTTCAAAACAACAAGAATCTATTGATGTGAAATAAAACACACAGTTATAGTACATGCAGTCATGTTTTACATTTAAAATGAAATTCCATTGTCATGTGTCTGTTTCCCCTAAAACAAAAAGAGGTTAATTTGTGTCGTTCCTGAATCCTACTGACAAACCCCTCATAAGTTGCTGTGTGGTGAGTAGCTTAAAGGGTTAACTGCATTTGAGCAGAAATATTTCCCCATGCCTGCCGGCCTGCTGCTAGCTGCCATGGGACCAGCCGGCAGTAGCTTGGGGAGTGCAGGTTCACTGAGCAGACAAGCACTGCCACACGTGTGAGTGTGTGTGGCCACATGACTGCCAGACTGCGAGGGAGTTAAATCTATAGCCTCCAAAACGGCTGATGAGTGAATTGCACAAGAGTACTGCATGCCGAAGACTTTCTGTCCCCTTTCTGTCAGCCAACCCCTCTCCCCACAGTCTCTCTCTCTCTCTCTCTCTTACACACTCTCTCTCTCAAAACACAGAAGTATGCACAAGTGTATGCACATGCATGCATACATTTGAATATGTGCACACAAGTGCAAGTAATGAGTCCACTCAGATGCCTGCTTTCTCTTGCTATGGTCATCTTTTAAAGCTTATTTTCAGTTTCTCAAGCCTGATGCAGATAATACACAATGTCTTGTGAACTGCATGATTGCCCTTTCCAGCTGTCTCTTATGTTTCCAAAAAATGAAGTGACATCTGAATGTTAAGCAAAGACAAACTTTAAAAAACATGACAGTTCAACTTGGTGGTCTATAGAGAGAAGTGATACAGGATTTAACTGTCATCAGCTCAAAATGAACATCTTTTGGTACATTGTTTCTTGTCACAATCCAAAGTAAGACAATTTTTCCAATTTGTTTTTGGCAGGAGAGGAAATAACTAAGAGATCCCGCTGCCATGTGTATGAGAATAAAAAAACCTGTTACTCAAATGAAGACTAGCTGTAAATTAATGAGAAACACATACATGTATATGCATACACACAGACCAGAAGCGTTGTATCGAATGGCTGCTTGGCTATATAGAGACAGCGATGTGTAAGTAGTCACGACAATACAGACTGCATTTATGATTCATAAATATAATAAATAGGTATCCAATTACTGTCTTGGATCTTCACAGTCCCGACTGCACACCCCAATCATAATTATCTAACCACGCTGAAATTATGCATTACACATTCCAAATGTGCTTTTAATGTAATGACTCAACTCTGCCCTGTGATCTAATCATAAAAATGCAGCTTTTAATTTTTTTGCTCAAATGTAATCTTTAACAACTACTTCAAACCTGGCAAAACCTTGCACTCTGTCCCTGCTGAACGCATAATTAGCGATCCAATTCGACAGCAGAAAAAACATGCTTCCAAACAGAAAATGTAACAGGAAGAACTGAGCTGTGAAAATTCTTCTAACACAAACGTGCAGTCCTTAGAATGTACTAACACACAAACATGTGTATTAGTACATTCTAAGTGTATTACAACATATCATCAAAAAAATTCATGAATATTTTTAAATGTATGTCAAATTATATTGCGTACCATGACTGTTTGACAATCTATCTGCTCCAGGTCAACCTAATTGAATACACGGGGAAATCGGACTGGCTGTCTGTTGACTTTTAATCCATCCACCGAAAAAGCAAAGCCCTGCTTTTGTCTTGTGACCCAAGGATGGCGACGTTAGTTGGAATGACCCTCTTTGCGGTTAATGAGCACCTCCACCCACAACCACTCTCTAGATTAAGTGAAGGCATTATTCATAGCTGGTGCTTGTGCTCTTAAATGCTGACTAATCATATTATTTAAAATGCACCATCTCTCTAGGGAAAACCTTATCATACATCACCTATCAGCCATATCAATCACTAGTGGCAATTCTCCAATAGACCTTTTTTCTGACAAACAACTTCAGTGAACTTCACTCAGCTCCAACGAGTACCTTCAAGCAGTAGTACATTTTTGATTAGACACATCAGCGACCCCTTATTTATGAGTAGTCAGAGATGTAACCACTTTGTTGAATTAACCAAATTAATTTCTGAACCAATGATTCTTAACAGTAATAAGATATCTACTGAAAAATAAAAAATATGGAAAATGTTTCCTGCCTCCACAAAGCCTTCTATGTCAGAAATCCTTAACCCGTCAGACATGTACATAGGACTCCACCCTGACATGAGAGCTTTTTATGAATTCTCAGCTGCACGGGACTCCAGCGCATAAGACCTGGGCTTGTTTGCATGCCTGATTTTATAAAAGAATGAAGTGATGGAATGGGAACTCTGGGCTTATTATAATTTTCCATCTGTGAGGGTATGTCTGGACTGGTTTTATTTGATTGTATTGGTTGCGACTCAGCATGGTCCAAGCACTTCAGAGTAAGGCGGGTCCGTATCTCGAGAGAGAGAGGGAGCGCGCATATTTCTGATGCTCTTACGGTAAAAGCCGTGCAGCTGAGAGTGCGTGAAAAGCACTTAAGGCCCTGGACTGAGGAGATCAGGCCCTGGGAGATCACTGACCTGATGTCCAGCCAGGCCAGCATTGGGCAGGTGCCACCGCCCAGCACCCAGACGGTGAAGAGGACCAGCAGGAGGGTGGTGCTCAGAATGGTCCGGCGGGCGATGGTGCAGGTGTCCCTCACCGCCAGGGCAAAGGCCACCGCGCCACGCAAACCTGGGGAAGGTCATTATTCACCCGTGAAGAGCACTCCATGCACAGTCTCATTACTCTCAACAAGCAGCATGTGGCCTTTGTGGCTTCTTCGTTGGCTTGTTTTCTTTTCCATTTATCAGGTCTACTTTTTGTTGTTGGTGCATGTTCCATGATATAATTACCTTCGTGTACCATAAATAATATTGACTGTATATTGGGATTGTAGAATATCAATTTTTGGTTTTAAAACAAAAACAAATATATGAGGCAGATATATTAATTTGGGATTTCAAATTAGCGTTAACATATGTCATCTGTTAGCTTTGGTTAACTTCTCACTTTTTGCTATCCAATCAGTCTGAACAATTGCAATGGTTTATAGTGTATTAAACATCAATGCTATAAGATTATTTGACAAGCACAATTCATAGCAGTGTGCTGTGTCCATAGAAATATTTTATGGTGCTTTTTTCAACTACAGACTAAGTTGATCAGAAAAGTGTAACTGTAACTGCAAGCTTTTATACATATATTTACTGTGCCGAATGTTAGTTTAATCTAGTATTTTATTCAATAACACATCTGACCTTCTGTAAGATGGCGACCGACAAGCAACATTCGGCTTGAAATGGGAGTTAAATGGTATAACAGATATTTCTGAACAGGTGCAATGATACACAACCATGATCTGCCCATACTGGCACTGAACCAAAGCAAGTGAGCTGAGATGAGCTGCACTAATATGTGCAGTACAGGGAGCCCAAATGTCAGCCAGATGTGGCTATTGCAAGACATAAGCTGCTTTTCCCTCTTTCCACTGGGAAAAATTCCTTCCATGGCTTTGCAAATTACCAACAGCTAGCAAGAACCTGGAATAATAGTGCAATTGAAGAATTTTTAAACGATAAGACAATGGAATGGTTCAGCTAAAGGGAATGACAACCATAGTCAGATTGATCATTGATCGTTCCCTTCTTCACCCTTACGGACATCGTAACAAATCTTTTAAATTTTATTTTATTGCCTTGTGGGTGACAGGATTCAGGGTGACAGTTACTGCAGTGCAGGTAGAGACCACACCATACCTGAAAACATCATCATGTGCTGAATGTTGAGAGGGATCTTCTCCCTGCGGCCGAGGTTGAGCAGGAAAGACAGCGGGTAGATGTTGCACGCCCTTGCCAGGAAGATGGAGAGCTATGGGGATTTGGCACTTAAGGAGAAAGGCATTGTTCTTCAAAGCACCCCCGCTCTACACCACTTACTGCACAACATTATTGAGGCCGTATCTCTTCTATTCCAGCCACCCACACACTCATGTTTCACACAAGAAGAAGAAGCAGAATGATAAGTGTCTATGTCATTTACATACTTGGTGTGTGTGCCAGTGTACATGTAATAAAACGAGATGCAAGGCAGGTTTTGTGCAATGCCAGTGCAAAGCTAAACCAGCTGCAGACTTTCCCTCCTTCTGACTAATTACTGCCGAATAGCTCTCCCCAGATCTGTAGAGGAGAATGCACGACATGAACTTCCTCAGACTGTCAATTGCACACACTGAATGGGTGTGCACTGTTTTGGCAAAGTGCTCGGTTGGCTGCTACACCATTTCCAGAGACTAAGACTGTCCAAAACAGCTTACTGGCCTAGTATTGAGACTGCAACTTGTATACTGAATAGTAGGCAAGTATGCTGTTTTGGACATGGCCTAAGGAAATCACAAAGAGGGTGTTTCAGAGCCCTTGGCAGGCGTTGTGGATTTTGAGAGTTTTTGGGTGTGTCAATGAGTGTATGTTTAAATACAGACGCAGAAGACGGCTTCCACTGTGAAACACACCCTGCAGATTTAATGAGCGAAACGTTTCTCCATAAAGCCCAACAGTCATTTTTCATTTACGACACTGAAGTATTGACTTGGGCATAACTAATGAAAAATTTCAAGAAAATAAATTGCTTACTTGTTTTTAATATAATCCGAAGAGTGATTCAACTTACAGTAACAGAATCAGTTACAACATCCGGAATGCTTCTGCGCAAATATACAAGTAGACACAAAATGAAAAATAAGCTAAATCAAATCCAGGTACTTTTCTTGTCAGGAGTACTTTATCTACAATGGCCACTAAATGGCCAATACATAAGTTCAAACATCTATCACACATAATTTCCCCCCTCTGACATCAGAAGAGAAATAATTGACCAAGATCATAATTGCTGACTGTGTGGGAATTGTACTTGAAAAAGCCTTTTTGGAGGATGGCCACATTAGACCAACAGTAGACCAAGTAATGCCATGCACAGTATAAAGCAGGAACAAAGGCCAAGGCATATATCTTGCTGCTAAAGTGGATTTCACATTCCAGTACAGCCTCAGTCAGCTGTCAAGTGAAATGTCATGGGGGAACCTTTAAATTCTGGAGAGTATAATGGTGTCATAGCAGTGGAGCTACACTCTAAAAGTTAAATAGGATTTAAAAAACTGTAATATTATTCAGACAGTTCAGTCAACTGAGCTACACACAAAACGGTACAGACTAAATCACTAATCGTAATGCATTCTATACCTCTCAGCTGTCCTCAGCTTTTGACCTGTGCTAAAATGATGATGGATAACCACCTCACTGTGGATCAGCACAACCAAATCACAACAGCAACAATGTTGTGAAAATACTGTTTGCTAGTTCAGTGAATGGTCATTCATAGAGAGGCCAAAATATGAGAAAGGTGTACTGTAAGGTGATTTATAGAAGTGTGCCCAAAGGAAAACAGACTCTGATTACTGTGCTCACAGGGAGTCAGCAGAGTCGCATAACGAGACAGTACGCAGTTGCAAAACATCCTACTGGATCAGCGTTATGTAAAACTTAGGTTCTCCATAGTAGTGTCACCATGTTTTGTATTGTTGGAAAGCCGATGTCATGGGGAACAAGTTGATGTCTTTGGTGGTGTGGTGCTCGCTAAAGATCTTAATACCCAAGGGTCAGCGCCCAGCCAGATACAAAGGTTACCCTGGTGTGATATACTTACAGTGATATCAAAAATCAGAATCATTAATGTAGTTTTGCTAACATTGCGTCTTCATTTGATGACTTGGTGTTTTGCTTTGATCTTTGAATATATAAGGGTAAAGGTGCAATGGTTCAGGGGGACTCGTCAATATGACCTCCTACACGCCATTCGCGTTTAGCCACCCCACTACACACACTCTTTTGCATCTGTATATTACCATCATTGCACATACTGTAAAATAAACTGCGTTCACTTCACTAACCTGGCATTCGTTTTTTACCACTGTTACCACTGCACACCTAGCAGTTTCAGGGTGATAACATAACTCCTAAGCATAGAACTAAGGATGTGTGCACCCTCTAGTCACTTGCCTATACACTAGTGCCATAGCAAGATACAAAATTGTATCTATGCAGGTTACACACGCCAGAGGCACGTCCACATCTACTAGCTACAATAGATAGTGATAAGTATAGAGACACACTACAGGCGGATCACTTGCAGCCTCCTTCTATGCACAACTGTTAGCACAGATGAAAGGTTAAAACACTATTTTGGAGTCAGATAACCGAGACAGCATTAAATTAATCCTGTTCCAGTAGCACTGGGTAAGACTACACATGTTCCTTCACCACTCAGATACTTCCCCTGTTTGGTCTATCTGAGGGGTTTCTTACAGTGCCGAGAAACAAAGCTTTGCTTTAGGGAAATTCCCATCACAATTCTAATTCTCAGCACACAAAAAAAAGATAGAAATGATTTACAGTATCTTGAGAAGTTTGGAAACCGAATGCTAAACAGCTGCGCAGCTAGTAAGAATCGAGTTTCACAGAGCTGGTAACAAAAGACCACGGGGGTATCGGTAGGATTCAGGCAAATGGTGAGAAGAAAGCAAACAGAAATCACACAGGAATCAAAAATCAAATAAACACCACTTAAAACGTACTGAATTACTTCAGTTGCACAGTTTTATATACTATGGATCCCAGGCAAATCAGAAACCGGAAGACTAGTGTGTCTAGATCCGTTGAGTCAGTTCACAGAAGGCTATCAAAAGGGAAATAAAAAGGATACAAAAGCCCCCAATATGAAGATGCCTTTGAAGTCATTAATCTGGAATGTGAACAGCGCCAGGCCCATGTAGCAGAAAATGAAATTTTCTCCAAGGAAGTTCAAGAATTCAAAGAGCTGCGGAGAAAAAAAAAAAAAAAAAAATGAAACGTACAGATTTGCATCATGAAAAGGTTATTATAAATATTAATATGTTACTTCTTCATAGCTGTTCTTCACAGAACAAGGGATGCATTACTGATGGGCCAGCTTTCACGCCATTGAACAGAGGCCCCCTGATGTGTGTGCACGTGCGTACACGTGCAGCGGAGAGGACACGTGAGAGTAGTCCTTTAATTTTAGAGATGTATATGTCGAGTGGATCATAAATTTGTGTTTAAAAGTTGCTGACAGTTTTACAGTGCTAATTACAAAAAACTTCAGTGCATGACAAGGAACATTCTCTCAGCAATAAAACCCTGATGCAATGTCTCACTCCTCCTCCATCAGTAAGAGCCCCCCTCTTTCTCTTCATCTGTCCTGCTTGTTCTCATCTCCAACCTACTCCTCATAAGCTCAAAAAACCCGTATATTTTTCCAGAGGAGCGGTGAGCCACTAGACAATCAGATATTGCTCAGTTTCCTTAATCAACTGTTGTGATACTGAAACCTGGAATACTCCAGTTTCAAAACTTAGTACACTTGAATATTTCAACTGTACTTCTTCCTGTTTTTGAATAAGGAAAGTGTGACATTTCGCTCATTTCCATCTGTGAATCATTTCTTGCCAGATATCTGGGGACAGCTTGAGCCAACACCAGCCCAGCACAACAGCAAACTGGCATTCTGGCAGTAATTACGCCCACCTCCACCCAGAAGCAAAGTAATTAAATTCATTTTGAACCACTGGAAAAAAAAAAAAAAAAACATTATTAGAAGAAAGTTAAAAAGCCCAGTCAACATTCATCTATTTCATATTCATAAGCTGCTGGTAAAACACATAAGTGCAGGCCGATGAGAGAGGGATGCAGAGCACTTACCTTCATTTCATAATCATCATGACCTGTTCTAGAATACTATGCACAGTTACAAGCATGGCAATTAAGGCTGTATTATGCATTAGCAGCCCATTGTTTCCTATTGTAGAAGCAAAAATGAATTCATATATCAGTTATATCAAATATATTACATAATAGAGCACAACTTCGTTTCTTGCAACATTCATATTTTCACATCTGGCTAATGGCAGTGACATTAACAAAACTGCAAACTAAACAGTGGTGGATAATTGAGAGAGGCCCACGTGTGCGTTACCGAGAGAAATGACTATAATTAAAACAACTTTGTGAGTTTAAAATAGGCACACGAAGTTTGCAAAGTACACAAAGCCATGGCACCCACCTTAGACAGAATTACAAAGAGGAAAGTTTGTTAATAAAGCTTGTCAATCGGCTGCCACTGAGATGAGTCTGTATTGTGTGTCAGTACTAGCGGATAATCAAAATGGAATGTGTTTTGCAATAGATTAATGCAAAAGCCCCACTGCACAGGAAAAATGGATGCAACTCACTGCTCACTGGATGTTTGATAGGGGAAAACTGACAATAAAACCTTTGTGTAAAATTGCTCGTCCCCATTTTGGGAGACGGCAGCACTGTAATTGACATTTCTGGCTAACATACCACTCTCTTGGGTAAAAAAGAGTCTCAGTAATTTCAGACCTTCATTGTCAAATTCCCTTTCACATTTTATCCATCATGAAGTGAACCATTTATCTCTGAAGCAAGTAGTCTCAAGGCAGAACCTCCATTTTGGCTTGAAAGATGTTCCTTTCAAATTCAATCATTGATGATTCATTCCTTCTCAAAACATAAAAGACATGAGGAATAAAATTTGCTTTTCTAAGTTATCTTTTCACAAACTACTTTCCAGAGATGACAAGTACCGCATCACCAGTGCCTAAAGTCAGAATAATCTGAAACACAGTTCCACTGAGGGTTCCATGAAAGAGAACTTTGAGGACACAAATGACAAAGAAAGAAGAAAAGGAAAACCATTCCCAACAAATGAGTTGCTATGTCTTGCAAGGCCTGCAAACAGAAGGCTACAGGTTTTAATCTCAGGGCAAGTGGTGCCATCATTTTTGATGGTCTGTTACCTAAACAGCTCATTCCTAGCTATTTATATGGATAAAATGACTACAGAAGCTACATGTTCCAGTCACTCTGGATTAGGCTAATCAATGTAAGTCAAATACAATATGGTGATGTAACGAGCCTGTAGTAGGAATCCTCACCTGTTTGGTCCTGGTTCTGGCCTCAGCGCTCAGGTTGTGGAAGGTGTAGCGAGCCTGCGTGATCCCACAGAACAGCACGGCCACAATGCCTGTGGAAACAAGCCCACGCCAGCAAGCATTTCAACTGGAGATCAGTGTTCTCTCATGGCAGCATGATGGATTCTGGGAAGTATGGCATGATTAAAAATTGGTGGCTGACATCACTTGCTTCAGAGGAGCACGTGCTCTGTGCTCTCCCAAATCCATAATGGAAGCTGTGACAATGAGCTCTGATAAATTTGACCAGGCATTCGAAAATCAGGGAGAAAAACGGAAAGAAAACATTTAAAATATTTAAAAAACAACATGCACAAAAAAACATCATGGGTCAGGTTTAAGGAGTTTCAGCTGGAGGTCAGTGCAGTGAAAATTAACCATAGTTGGCTGCCCATGCTTTGAAGGGTATGTGGGCTAGTCTGTGTGCTTCCAAACAAACGTGAATGGGTTTTCACTCAACACAGAAAATGCAGGTAAAATGTTATTCAAAAAGGCAAGTGATCTTATGAGAGATGCTGTCACAAGAGAATCTGTCACATTAGGAAAACACTGAAGGAACAAAACAGTTGACGTTATAACTCAAATGAGCTGGGAATTGTCCCCACACTAGATTCTGATTATTGCTTCTAGTAAGATAACGATCTGCTCTTTCTAATGCAAAGGCATTAGAAAAAAGTGGCACCACTTAAAAAAAGTGTGAAATTTGTCACAAAGGGTGAAATTTGTGAGAATGAAATCATTGCCACTTCAAGGCATAAACTCGATCTACCCTCCATTGCAAATAAAAAAGATCTAGAGCTCAAATTTGACAACCTGGGTGATGTTTCAAGCCACCTTATAGAGGGACAACAGAGGGAAAAGAAGGCTGAGTCATCACAGGAACATCCAATAAGGCAGAAAGAAACACTAATTAATATAAAGGGCTAATAAGGCAAGCACGACTGTCAACTAAAATGTCACCGATATTCTTGGCAAAGCGAGGCTCATTAGAGGCTGAGGCTGCTTTCATATCACTGTCTCTCAGCCAGTTTTAGTGCAATTTATTGACCAAGAAGTGCTAGACAAAGGTCAGCCCACTCGTTTTACTGAGTTCTGAAACCTTTTAAAGTGGAATAGAAAGAAGGTGAAGGTAAAGTTGCAAACTTTCACATTTCAGCAATAGTGAGGTGGAATTTTTCTTCTGTGATTCTATATATTGAAATTATTTTTTCACATTTTACAGAAAGTAAATCCTAAAGTGGTTATATGGCATTCTGGCAAGAGCCACTTAGGCACGTCAAAATTAACATTCTTGAGTTTACATATTTCACTTTTCCCAAAAAACCTAATTTCCGAAAATTCATTTACAGCTCCATTTAGTTACTAATAGTAGTAGAAATTGCAAGTTGCTAATATTTCCCTCAAATAACAGTCCTTGGTGCCAGGCCAGTGAAACTACATCATGTAATTTTGCACATTTTAAAAGATTTTTAAAGTGTGTGTTTTTTTTTAAGCATTTCTGTAAGTAAAAACATCAACATGTGACCTTATTTACCACAAATTAACCACAGATCACTGGAAATAAAGTAAAAAAAAAGAGGAATGTGCTGCCTGCACGTAGAGTACTCATTCTTTACAAATAGTAATTAATATACGCTTTCATAAGCCCCTCAGGCCTGTCAAGGGAAATTAAGCAGATTAAAGCGTACCTTGGATATAAATGGATTTTTAAGCATCAGACTGGAAATACTGATGAAAAGAGCAGAAAAACAGCTCAAAATGCCTGAATGTCACATGAGACTGGATGTCTCTGTGGTGCCATAGTTTCCTGGAGACTAGAAGAAGCTGCAGCGAAAGTTCTATGGGATAACACAACTGAACACACAAACAACATGTGGGTGTGAATGTTAGTGACAATGGAACATGTACCCTCATCTGATGGAATCCACCAACTTAACTTGCGTGCTCACACACACACAGATGCACGTACACACACACATGCGCAGGCACACACTCACACACACACACACACACACACACACTCAGTAGAATTTGGAGGAATCTCAAGGTTCTTGTCTTTCCAGAGTGATAGATTTTTATCAATTTTCAGTGCTCGCAATTCTGCAAGTTGGCACAGGCCACTCTATAACAGGCAATGGTTTCCTCAGGCAGGGTTTTTTGGGGAAAAGGGAGTGGATAGGAGGTCAGCACTCACCCGTCATCCCACAGGCCTCTGCTGACAGGAAGGCACTCCAGGAGAGGAGGAAGAATAGGCCTGTCTCCAATAGTGGGAAGTCAGACAGCCTTGTGAACTTGGTCAAGTGGGCCCACTGGGTGTGTTAAAGAAAACCAGACAACGAACACATGCACAAGACATATCGCTGCTTCCTGACTGCACCTACACCTGCTGTGGAACTGGCATGCTTTTAATATGAGACACAGACAGACAGTAAAACAGACATAGGGCCAGAATTTCAAACAGTAGGTATAACTGACAAAAAATTTTGAGGAGAAACATAAAAACATGCATGTGCGTACACACACACACACCCTCCTGCCTTCACACAAAATCCTGGGTCAAGCAGAAAGACTGTATATCATTATTATTATTGTCAAATTAGAAATATGGTACCCTTCAGTTTCAAGAATGATGAAGCATATAATTGCAGTATATAGAGTATAGCTGCTTTACTATATATAAGGTGTATACACACACAAAGTGCAGTTCATAAGTATTTTGGAAGTGACATAATTTTTGTGGTTTGGCACTGTACTCCAGCACATTGGATTTAAAATGAATATGACGTTAAAATTCAGACTGTCAGATTTAATATAAAGCTATTTCCCAGTGAGCACAGACCCGAATATAAATGGAATCTAGATTTTTAGAGCAGTGAAAATCTGGGTTGAGAGATGTTTTGACATAAACGGACTAGGTTAAAGTAATTTAGCCCTAATTTAGCTCAGGTTTTACCTGGATATAGCCTGGACCTAACTTTCACATTTCAACCAAATCTAGGTGGGTTTTTAACCAAATATCTAGATGGCTATATCCAGGTAAAATGAGGCCTAGAAAAGCCATGACTAGATACTGATCTTAGACCTGCACTAAGGAAACAATTGAACACCCCTGATTAATCAGTATCACTGGAGAACCCATTTGTCCCAAGCATTATGGCACCCTGAAATGGGGGGTATTTCTATATGGTGAAAACAAAATGTATAAAAATACCCTTAAATAAAAACTGACAATGTACACTTTGACCACATGCAAATTGTTTGATTACAAATTTAAAGATTGTGGAGAAGAGAGCCAAATCAATAAAACATACGTCTTTGTCCCAAACGTTACGGAACTCACTGTATATAAACCCAAAAAACACAAAGAGAATACATAGGGCTGACATAGGTGCTCTGTCGCTTTCCATCTGCATCTGCTAAATACATGTAATGTAATTTGTGGGAGGTGGTTGCTACGTAGCATGGAGGTAGTTTGCCTATTGGGAAGATATCACGGCTACGTTGCTTACCGCTGCTCTGCTATGGAATCAGATTTGTGTCAAAAGTATCAAACAAGGGGTGTCTCGTGGCGCAGCCTGTAGAGCACAGTCCACCTGCTCATTACGAGCCGTGACGTCGACGGTTTGAGTCCGACTGCACAACCTTTGTCGCACGTCACTCCCTCACTCTTTCCCCATTCTTCCTGTCTCTCTACACTGTCCTGTCCAATAAAGCTGAAAAAGCCCATAACAATAAAAAAGTATCAAACAGAAAAACTTTACTTGCAATATTTTTTACTCTTGAAATCAATATTGTTTTTAGCTATTTTTATTTCTTTGCTCAATCAGAAATGCTTTGCTTGATAATACTGACTCAAATCTGAGGTACTGATGCTTTATTTGATAATTTTGACAGAAATGTGATTCTGTGTCACATCTTCCTAATGGACAGACAGCCTCCATGCTACGTCCCTGCTACCTCCTACCGCCTATGTTGTCCTTGAATCGCTGTGCTGTCAGGGCATATATATATATATATATATATATATATATACCCTGACAGCACATTTCTGATATATATATATATATATATATATATATATATATATATTATATATATATATATATGTCATTTTATTATATTTTGTTCATACATGCATGGCTTTGCTTTTCCATCACTGTCACCCCCTGTGACCAGGGGTGCTCACACTAACAGCTTACTTTATCATTCCTCATTCTGAATGAATTCCAGATTTTATAGTACAGTCCTACCCCAGGGGTAGAGAGCATTGTTATAATCAAATGGACCAAAATGAAAAATGTATGGATATATGTATGTGTGGGCCTGTGTGTATGTGTGTGTGTGTGTGCATATGTCTGTGCCTTTCTTACTGGATGGTAAAAGAGAGAAGTCCATTGTGACTATACTAAAAGTAAAGAGGACTTCCCAAATATTTTTGACCATTCCAGTCACTGAACCGAACAGTTTCAGCATCACTTTTTCCGAACATAATGCTATTTTCATCGTGTGACACAATCTCTCTTCAAATTACCCAGCAACCCAGTCTGGCACCAGGGCCTGGATATAAACAGGCCCTGGGATCATATTTGGCAGAGAGACCATGTGTGAACATTTGTGTAGTCTAAGGTAACAGACAGTTCAGTAACATACTATTTAAGAAACCATGACCAAATGATTTACTCAATGAACTGTTTGAAACAGTTGTGGCACATATGGCACTTAAAAACTCTACAAACCTGTAAGCACTCTGTCAGGTGTCTAACAGTAGAATACAACTTAAATTGCCAGGACATTAAGAATTCATATTATAAAAAAATATTTAATAATGATTATACAGCTGGCTGAAATCACAGTGAATGCATGCTTTTGACTGATGACTTTTTGGAAAACACACACCATTAGCAATAAGGGAATTGTTTTTTTGACAAATAAACTAATTAGATGGTGATTGTTGTGCACTCTGAATAGAGAAGATACTAAAGTTGCTAAGATCACAAATAAATATGGTACAGGAAGGATATCAGGGCAGTGATGATGGTAAAAGAGAAGCCGATGAAGACGGAGCCAATGAACACTGCGATGAAATGACCGATGGAGAGAAAGAAAGCAGATGCACTGAAGGAGTGATGCCCCCCCGACTGACTGTAGGTCGATATGGCACTGAAAAGAATGTCAAAATAAACAAAAAAAATGTTATATTTTTATGAAAATGTACCCTGGAAGATTCACACAAAGTTCTGAAACAGATTAAAGCAAGCCTTGTCATCCCCTTGACATACAAGCGTCAGCCTATTGCAAAAAGACAAGATATTATCCTGTGTAAAGCTGTTTTAATATAACTGATTGATCACATTTTTTCAGAATAATAACATGTTAGGATTTCAGGAGAAGCAAAACATTTCCACAGTTGTTTATTAAGAGCACACATTGCTTTTTTAAAAAGCATTTGTCTTCTTTTTTCCGTGAGGAGAAACTGGGGGACGCTGTCTTAAGTAGGCCTAGACACAAGAATAATGTGACGCGTATTTGTGAACTCATAAATATTTACTGTTTTCCATACAGAAGTGTAGATTCCATGTAGAGATGCAGGAGAACAAAAGACAGATTGATGTAGAATATATTTTAACTTCATAGTTTGTCAGAGCCAGGCGGTGGCATTACCTACTTTGTAAAAATGACAGTTATTTCGAGATAACTTTTTCCATTTACCAGCTTTGGTTTAAGACTCTCGGTCTGATGTTAAACACCACCTGAGTCTGTATCCACCCTTTAAGGTGTCATCTCTTCCGACAGGGTGACTGGTATAGAGAAATCAGACAGAAGCTCCAGCAGCTAACTTATATAATGATAAAGGCAGCGAGATGATTCTTTCGCTTGAAACATATCGCATTTGACACAATTTTTGCACCATTGCTGTCACTTCCCATGAAATGTTATTTTTACATCTTTGATACAATAGATAAAATATTGCATCCAACCTGCAGTGCGCTTAAAAAATATATCAAATTTGGCGCACAGCTACTCTAGTATTTTGATGTGATTTGAGCGCCGGTTTCAATGTGCTTATGTGGACGGACTGGACAAACGAGGACAAATCGAATTGCCACGGGAATGCGCACAAATCGAGAGCCTTCCTTGGCTTTCACGCGTAACTACTAGGGGGAGCGAGCGGCTATAAGAAAGCGAGAGTAAGGCCTGTGCAATGAGCCGTGCATGTTCCTTCCGGCGAATGACATTTCTCCAAAGGTAACAGCGGCGGCCCTCCGCGGACCCCAGCCTGTGAAACGACCGCTTTTCCCCCCGCCCCCCGCGCGTCTCAGCGGCGGTCTAAATGACACGGCGACCGGCTGAATACCGCGCGGTCGCGGCCGACGTCGGGGGAGCTGTCCTGCCGGCGCGGGCCGCAGATAAAACAGAGCGGGGTTCTAATGAGCCGCGCTCCCCGCCTCTCTGTCAGAGCGGTCCGAGGGGAGGCCCTCTGCGTGGGCGCCCTTTGAAAGGGGTCACTGCTCGCTTTTATTACAGCAAACGGGACGGCGCTCGGGGAGCCCGCAGAGTCAGGACATGCCACCGCGAGAGACGGCGCCGACCTGGAGCTCATTAACACCGACTAAAGGTCTTTTTTTCCATCGGGCCTTTTCATGCCTGTTAGTAAGCCACTGCAATGACGTTTGGCCATAGTTAGGCGACAGATTACAGTGGGTCTGTTTCCTATGATATCAGCCTCCGCTTCTCTCTTCCATTGTATCTTTTTCAGTCTGCCGGTCGATATGCATTGCCTGTTGTGTCTGTCTGTTGTTGTGTTTCCTGGTTTTTTGTCTGCCCCGGTGTAAAAAGAGACAGAATGCAGGTGAATGTGTGTATGTGTGTGTGTGTGTGTGTGTGTGTGTCTGTGTGTGTGGGAGACTGTATGTACGTGTAAGAGAGTGAATATATATATGTGTGTGTGTGAGAGAGACAGTGTGAGAAAGAGAGAGAGAGAGAGGTCTTTTTAAAGCAGAGGAATGTTATTTGTTCAAACAGCCAAAGGTCGCTGAGAGACATTCAACAGAGGATAGAGTTTTGTTTGAGTCATGGGAGCTGCTTGGCTTGGCTTGGGCTGCATGGCAGATCATGTTTTTCAGCCACAGATGTAGGTTGTGTGTGTGCGTACGTCTGCGTGCCTTTCTTGCTACATGCCGCTTCATTAGCAGCGTCCACAAGCCCTGTACTCTTGTACTTAGCCCGAGCCTGCGCAGTCTTTGGAGCCCACTTACAGACTGTCACTGACAGCCTGACCCTCTATGGCCTCTCAATGACCCATTCAGGTTACCGTGGTCACAGCACATCCGTGGCACCACCTTTAATAAGCTATGACAAGCCTTTTGACTCACTAGGTCAGGACGATGGCCACGGCATCATTCAGCACGCTCTCCCCAAACAGCAGGATGTAGAGGTCGGAGTCCACGCGCAGCTCAGTGAAGATGGCCAGCACGGTCACTACGGGAAAAAAAACGTGGAAGCTTCACTGTCACAGTATTTATTTGATCGACACCAGAGAATCCAGAGACATCCGCTGCTTCCCCAGAGACAGCGATAAACGGCTGTGACTGCATATCGGAGATGAGCACATTCGGGAAGTCTATGCTCAATAGCATGCCATGCATCTTGGTATGTTGGAGAGGAAACTGGCCTGAAACTTCTGATAACTATGTGCACGCATTTTGTTCTTGACAGAAACCCATCAATCTGCGTTCTATGACTATGACTTTGTATCTAGCTTTGAAGGCATGGGATTTGTCCGCACATTCACACCTTAAATAACCGAAAGCACATAACTTTAACACATTGTCCATTGTATCTAATTAAAACACAAAAGAATTTAAGCCTCAACTGAGAGCCAATAACCATAACATAAAATGCGTTACAAAAGACCCAATTTAATTACAGTGGTGTGAATAAAACATTACATGGCTTGCTCATGCATTTTCTTTCTTACACAAATCCTCTTTGTATAGTACAGCACAGTACTCTGCCTCTGGCTTTGTCTAATGCACAACCATGTACAGTACCAAAGCTTCAAAACAACATGAAAGCCCAGTCTGGTAGTAGGGCTGGTAAGGTCAGGGTAGTTCATAAATGTAGTCTGTATATATAATCAAAAGATAACACACATAGTACACAGAGGTGACAGATGCTCCTTGTTCTAAAGGTTGGTATTACCAATCAATCAATCAATCAATCAATCAATCAATCAATCAATAATTCAATCAATCCTGTAACAGAGCATTGTATCGTTATAGAAAGGATTATTAATGCGTATTCCTTCTCTTGCACTGACCTCACACTGACTTTTTATTTGTGCCTTAGTGACACCCGTCAATATTCAATAAACATGTGTCCTTAATGGTGACTTATGTGTACATTAAAATTACAAATGACACTTGTCAGTTTCAGTGATTGTTCTGAACTCACCAAACTGAGTTTGTGAAGAAAAGCCAGAAATAATTGTTGCTTTGAACTGTTAGGTCAAGTTAAGGACAAATGTTGGCTGGATACAAGTCTGGGTGTTTCTCAACACAACAGACTGGTAAGGTGGAGAAGGAGGCTATACATGGATAAGGTAAGATGACACTGGGTGTCAGAATGGCTCGAGGCACTGAGAGTAAATTCACATAGGTAGAGGCAAAAAAAGTTTCACAGTTGTTTAAGGGCATGCAATTATAAGAAGTTTTAATAGTTTTGTTATTAAAAATGAAAATAATCCCATCATAGATGAGGGCTGGGGGAACATGAAAGGAATGATTCATATCTATATCCCAATGCTCTCTTTTTGGTGTTGTTTGGTCGTGCTTTTGGTCGTGCTTCTCAGCCTTTAACTATATAAAAATACTGTGAACAGTAAAACTGAAAATGTCTACTGGCTAGTGCCTATCTTGGGAGCAGCAGATTTTGGTTTCTGTCCTCAGGTGATTTGCCTTCAAAATGAAAAAAAAAAAAACTGAATTTTTTTTTTTGCATTGCTTGTCTGCTTGACATTTAGCCACAAGGATGGCAAAGGCAGTAATAGCTCTCTCAGAAACCAGTGTCCTTCCTGTCTTAGGTACACTCCGCAATGGTGCTTCACATGTCAGGATAGCCTTCGATTTCCTTAGTCACCCAATGTTTCTATTCAGCTACGCCATGAGAGAACAGTGTGCACTGTGCCTCAGCAGGCTAGTTGATCTCAGACTCTCCGTTTCCTCCTATGCACCGGCACTACCCCAAGTGTTCTCACAATGATCTGATCACCTGTCAGGAGCCGGTCTAAACTTGCAGAGATCAGACATGCTGTGAGCATTTCCAGCTGTAGCGTTTGAAAAAGAGCAGGCGGCTGCATGCTGTTCTCCTCTTGCAGTGCAAATCCCCCTTACTCTGACAGCGGGGCTTGATGATTCAGTTCCCATGGCAACATTGGCCAATGGCTGTCATAAATTCATCAGTTTCTACAGTACACGCTATAAGGATGAGAGAGTGAATCTTCTATCCTGCAACACTGCATCTTAGGGGGTTTTAATTAAACACAATGATAGTGGTTTGCAGGCTGCTTGCAAATAAATACAGTACACACACCAAGTTAGTGCTAAAACCACTAAATTGCAATCTCTTAATCACTAGTTGATAAAAATATAAAACCTCAATAATTATTGAAGAAAAAAACAGGGGTCTAGACCAGGGGTGAGCAAGGAGATTTATATCAACTGCTATTCTTATGTCCCTTTAGCAGACATCTTGCGGTGGTCTAACATACAAGGGAACCAGTTAGTTAGTAGAGTTAATTAGTTAATTGAGCCAGGATAATTGGTGTAAGAAAATTCTGTACACACACTGCCTCCTCAGGAATGGAATTCCCTCAATTTTTTATCTCCAGAAGTGCTTTTCTTGTCCTCCCCAAATTCCAGCATAGCACATGAATCCTCACAGCAGCCGGCCACCACTTCTTTTCACTCTGCAGTTCTCCTGCTGATCTGCGCAGTCACTATGCCAGGACCAGAGCAGCTCACGCAGCCCATGCAGGCAGACTGCAGGCACCGGATCACCCACAGCAGTTGCTTGTGCAATACAAGATAGGGAAAACCCTGCCAACTGAAACTCCCATTCCCTGGGAAGTGCTATTGCCGATTATACACCACTGCGCAGTGCTGCCTGCCTCAGCATTAAATTTTGCTCTGTGGGGTACCACTGCGCCAATGACTGCAATCCGCTGGATTCACCACCCCAATGTTTTTAAAGCTCGCTTTCATCGGTGTTTGCATTAGGCCACCTCCTGGCGATGTCCATACGGGAAGGGAAGTCTAATTAATTCGATTTTTAGTACAGGGGGTAAAAGCTTCCAATCCTGCAAAATGAGAGTTGTAAAAACAGAGAAAATGTTTCTGTAGAAAAGGTTTTTGAAGGAGGAAGAGAGAAAGGAGGACAGATGACAATGGTCAATGATAAAGTAAAATAAATTGCAATTGTAAGTTGAAACTGGTAAAGGTGAATCTTGGTGAAGGCTGCCTTTCAAAGAGGGGACTAAGGAGCAAAGAGAGATCTTCTACTGAACAACAACAGGAAGTGGAGCTGAGGACACAAGGGGTCACATGACCTTCTCCTCCCAGCTCCTTTCAGACTATTCTAGGCTAAAGCACTGAGAATACATTTACAACAGGCAGACAGGCAGCACATCTCCATGCATGGCACAACTGCGTCTCTTTTAAGAGACTCTTGAAAGAGCATGTAATATGGCTCACCTGTACTAATGTGTGTGTGTGTGTGTGTACGTGAGTGTGTGGAGGATGTATGGAGGAATAATTACACCCTGATTATGATGCATACTTATTAAATGCATTTTCTGTCTTACATTGTTGGAATCATTAAACTGAGGTGTGAAGGATATGGAAGTACAGAATTCGGCTCTATGTACTGTAGGAAGTAGAAAGAACTGTGTGTGTGTGTGTGCAGTCCAACTGCACAGTATAGGAGGGAAATTGTCCTTTTATGCCTTATTTGGCACTGTAAATAAAACACCCTTAAAGTACAACCTTGGTTCTTGTTCACTCATCTAGATTAAATTCAGCAGGACCCAAGAACTATAGCCAGTGAGGATTTCATAATGTGGAATGCATTATTATCAGCAAAAGGCACTGTTCCCATCTTTGTACAGCTTTCTGACTTAATATGTCTACTATTATCAAACCCATTATAAAACAATAAAAACAAACCTCTAAATCCCTCTAAATTAAGCAAAAAGATGAAAATCTGCTGTTGCTCAGTGCTCTTGTGTGGCCTTAAAAGGAACTTCTAATAATCGCTCAAATGAAACATCTGTTCCATTTGTGGTGATTACTATGAGGACTCAAATCAGTGTAATCAAAAGCTGGGTTCAGAACAGACTGCATCACACCAAGCCTGTCATAATTGGGGAAGGCATTTTTGCAAAGGTCACAGATGTCCTAGGTAAGGTACTGCTACTGCAGTCTTTAGCAAGGTAACCTTGAATGCTCTATATGGTTTAAAGGATTGTTAGTCATTTCCACAGTGCCAGTGAGGCATATATGTTAGGGAAATACACTTGTAAAGCCTTCTTTACACAGAGCACTAACCCCAGGGAATAGGTGGAGCAGAGCCAGGTCTGATTTCTGTGTAAATATGTCAAGCCGGAGAAAAGGTGGATTAACTAAGCCAGGTCTGACCCACCTTACCACCTAGGAGTAAAGCCAGAGCTGACCCAGTGTTTGTTCTGTTTAAAGTAGAGCCGGAGAATAGCCGGAGCAAGTGCCATGGTAACCATCTCACGCGCCACTACAAG